>NC_048233.1:15483515-15488909 GCF_002007445.2 Ailuropoda melanoleuca
AACCACACCAAGCTTTAACTCACTGATGATTTTTTTCATGGGAAATCTTTTTTAAAAAGGACAAATGATACCTTTAGAACAAAATGGAAATGAACTTTGACTCGGAGTGAACTGAAGTGGGTGATAAACCTGAGAAATGATATTGTAATAGGCAATGCTTTACTTCAGTTCATAAGGGAAAAACAAACAAATAAACAAACAAACCTAAACAGAAACACAGGCTTGATATATTTCTTCTGAATCAGTCCGTAGGAGCAATTTGCTCTCCTCTTAAATTACACTGCATGACAAAACTAAACTTTTGAATGTTGTCAGTGTTCAAAATGATCTTCCAAAACATTCGCTAATTCTTTACTTATATAGATATCACAACAGACTTGTTCTTATGTAATCACTAAGTAAGGGATCAACCTTCTGCCCCACCTGCAAGTTTTCTAAGTTTGTATCCTAGATCAGATTTCTCCTTCCCATTTGCATACTTCTGTTTCAATTTTCCACATACTGAACAAAACCATCATCCACTGCTAGGAGAAAAGTTATCTGAGGCTTTAAAATGATAGTGTCTTGTAGGACTCTGAGCCAACCATAACTCTGGCCATTGCTAGTACCTCTTCAATTTGATTGACAGGTTTGTTTGTTTGTTTGTTTCTGTTTTTCTGTTGTTCTTTTTTTCCTTTAAGTTACATTTAATTCTTACATGGAAAACATTTGTCACCTCTTCATATTTCAGAGACAAATTTAATATGTTTATCTTGGTTAAATTCTTTTAGAGGTAAGATGTATACAATTCAGGAGAGGATGACACTTCATTTACAATCCTCAAACTATTTCTTCATGAGTCTGCATGCTGGTTGGAAAGTTTATATCTATTTGTGGCTGTGAGTCAAGTAGATAGGCAATGCAATCTGCCAAAGGAGCTAAATTTAATGCAGATCATGGTCCTCCCTGTCTTTCTCTTAGTACTGAATCGCCTAATGTCTCCCACTTCCCCCCCCCACCAAGAAATGGCCATAAAGATTTTCAAGCAAAGTTTCAAATATATGTCATTCCATTTCTGATAGGCCCTCTGAACTGCTGTAGATAATGGGAAGTTAAAAATATTTTCATTTTCCAAGATTAGAAGTAATGTAGGGAACAGTTTAAGTTATAATAACTAGCATATAGAAATTTCTCAATAAGACACTGATTATTATCATATTCAATATGGCCCAATTGACTATTTTGACTCTCTAATGAAGGGTCATTCTTACTATAACCTTCTCTGCTACTGTACTTCCGTAACACTTTGTGGGCTTTCCTGAAAATTAATTATAGTTAGTCTGTATTCTCCACCTGCTATGTTCTAAATGTTTGTGTCCCACCAAAATGTTGAAATCCTAACATTTCAGGAGGTCATGAGGGTGGCGCCGTTATGAATGGAATTAGTGTTTTTATAAAAGAGACTCCACAGAGATTCCTTGCCCTATATGAACACATCAGCTATGATTTGAAAAGAGGGTCCTCACCAAAACGCGACCAGGATGGTACCTTGACCTTGGGCTTCCAGCCTCCAGAACCAAAAGAGATAAATTTCTGTTGTTTATAAGCTACCTAGTCTGTGATATTTTGTTATAGCTGCTTGAAAAGACTAAGACATAGCTAGGCTAAAAACTTCGAGGATTCAAGTTTTAGCCTAATTAGTTTTGCATTCTAAACAGTGCAGAGTGTAGTATCTTGCTCACAATAGACATTTGTTATATGCTGATTAAAATGATTTGAATTAAACAAAGAAGCCACAGAAGACAATGTTCAAAGTGCAAATTTGAATCTAATTTGTAGATAAAAATAACGACCTAAGCATTTTAAAACCAGATGCTACTTGATATTACTATTTAGATATTTTCACAAGATGTATACCCTCAGAAAGGTTTATTACAGCACAGTGCAAAGATTTGTTTTGTCATCTGTCTTCATGATTACATCATAAGTTCTTGGAGGCAGTATGTGCAGGGTCTATCACAGTGCCTAGCACATAATAACAGCTTAATAAATGTTTACTGAATGAATAACTCAATGGAAGAATAATAAATGAATATACTCAAAGGGTAGTTGATCTAAATGAAATTATCATGACTTAAATTTGCTAGCTTTCTGAGACAAGTAAAGAAGGAAACAAAAAATGGAGGTCAATAGAATTTTCAATACAAACTAGAATCACAACAATATCTTGAGCTATGCAGAAACATTAAGATTTTTGGAAGGTTTATGGTATTAAGCATGTTTACCAGATGCTGTCTATTAGTTATTACTATCAGGTAAAAGCCTTACAAACCTTTAAGAGGCTATTAGTAGTGAAACAATATCTCAAGTAACTTATTCAAAATAGTCCTAATATATGTAACTTTTGCTAGTTTGCCTTAAGCTACTTACAAAAACACTAAAAAGACAAAACATGGAATCAAAGCTCAAAAAATGTAAGGATAGAATCTGGAAGGAACTTTACTAACCAATAGTAGGTCAATTTTCTTCGCATTTTCAGGTTTCATCTCAAAGAGAACGCCTGAAAAAGGTAGGAAGACACTTTATCATTTCCTTGTGTTTTTCCTTTGGGTGTATATCCAGAGTATACATGAACCAATGGAAAATATGATTTATGTGTTGATTTTTGAGGTATTTAAAATTTATTCTCAGACCTCCCCTACTTTTGCAATTGCCATCTTTCTCACCATTCAGAAAAAGCATCTTTCAGAAACAGCTGGGCAAGAGCTATGGAGGGGACCCCTGATTGCTTATTGCACACTGACTGCTTTTTTCTTCAAAAGCAAAGCTCTGGAGACAGTCATAGAAATATTCTGGATACAGTGGATGGAGGGACTCTTAGGTTGGTGTCTGTTATATCTTCCACAGTTTCAGAGGACCAGCAGGAAGTAAAAGAGAATTCACCACCTGAGTGGAGTGAATGCCTGCTAGAAACTGAAAGTCATATTGAAATCTGGACACATCAACTTTCTTTCTAAGTATGAATCTGAGAAGAGGATTTTGTTGTCATTGATTTATCAGAATGTGGCTTAGGATAATTGAACCATTCTATATTCAGAGAATCAATGAATTCAGGAAGTGCCCCATTCAATAATTTGTAAGAGGGGGGAAAAACCAAAGCAGAACACTAAATAACAGGGGCGCCTGGGTGGCACAGCGGTTAAAGCGTCTGCCTTCGGCTCAGGGCGTGATCCCGGTGTTGTGGGATTGAGCCCCACATCAGGCTCCTCCACTATGAGCCTGCTTCTTCCTCTCCCACTCCCCCTGCTTGTGTTCCCTCTCTCTCTGGCTGTCTCTATCTCTGTCGAATAAATAAATAAAATCTTTAAAAAAAAAAAAAAAGAACACTAAATAACAACAAAAACAACAAAAACCTACTGTGGAATACCACTTTGAAGACTTGAGGGAAGAGTATTTTTCTAAAATTAATGTTTTACAAGACTCAAGAGAACATTCTGGAACTTGCTTACTATTCTCAATAAAATGCAAGAAGAATGAGCCTCTATCAGGCAGGACTAGCAGGGAGTACAGGATAAAATGAATTACAAAAGAGAGATAAAAAGCTAAAGAAAAATTTCGATAAAACTACATGTATAGCAGGAAAATCCAAGCCCACATTTTACAACCTCTGAGGATACTGAAATATAGTAATGATAACACAGAAGCATGAATCAGTGACATGGAGGATGGACTTGAGAAGCTCTCTTAAAATGAACTACAAGAAGAGGGTAAAGAGATTAAAATTATGAAAGAGAACATGATAGTTAATAAGACCTAAAAGGGAGCTTTAATATGTGACTAATTTGCATTTCTAAAGAAGGAACTAAAACATAACACAGAAACAGTAAATAAAAATATGATAGACAAAAATTTGACTGACCTGAATATACAGATTTGAGTGACATTACTAAATTCAAGACAAACATAAAAATGCAACCTACAAAAGTCATATTGAAAATATTTTGAATTCCAAGGTAAATAACTAATAATTTAAAAACTGTCCTGTACCTGTACTCTGAAAACTATAAAACACTGATGAAAGAAATTGAAGACAACACAAACAAATTGAAAGATATTCCATGGTCATGGATTGGAAGAATATTGTTAAAATGTCCATATGACCCAAAGCAATCTACACATTTAATGCAATCTCTATCAAAATAAACAACAGCATTTTTCACAGAACTAGAACAAATAATCATAAAATTTGTATGGAACCACAAAAGACACCGAATAGCCAAAACAATCTCAAAAAAGCTGGAGGTATCACAATTCCAGATTCAAGTTATACTACAAAGCTGTAGTAATCAAAACAGTATGGTACCGGCACAAAAACAGACACATAAATCAATGGATTAGGATAGAAAGCCCAGAAACAGACCCATGATCATATAGTCAATTAATCTCCAACAAAAGAGTCAAGAATATGCAATGGGGAAAAGTCTCTTCAACAAATGGTTTTGGAAAAACTGGACGGCTACATGCAAAAGAATGAAACTGGACCACTTTCTTAAAGCATATACAAAAATAAACTCAAAATGGATTAAAGACCTAAATGTGGCTCACTTCGGCAGCACATACTCTAAAATTGGAATGATACAGAGATTATTATGGCCCCTGCACAAGGATGACATGCAACTCTGTGAAGCGTTCCATAAAACAAACAAATAAACAAACAAAAAACAAAAAAAACCTAAATGTGAGACAACATAAAAAGCCTAAAAGAGAGCACAGGCAATAATTGCCATGGCAATATGTTTCTAGATGTCTCCTGGGGCAAAGGAAACAAAAGCAAAAATAAACTGTTGGGGCTACATCAAAACAAAAAGCTTCTGCACAGCAAAGGAAACAACAAATCTAAGCGATAACCTACAGAATGCGAGAAGATGACATGTCAGATAAAGGATAGTATCCAAAAAATATAAAGAATTTATACAAACTCAACACCCCCAAAACAAATAATCCAATTAAAAATGGGCAGAAGACATGAACAGACACTTCTCTAAGGAAGACATACAGGTGGTCAACAGACACAGGAAATGATGCTCAACATCACTGATCATCAAGGAAATGCAAATCAAAACCACAGTGAGATATTACCTCACACCTGTCAGAAGGGCTAAAAATAAAAACACAAGAAACACATGTTGAAGAGGATGTGAAGAAAAAGGAATCCTTGTGCACTGTTGGTGGGAATGCAAACTGGTGCAGTCACTGTGGAAAACAATGGAGGTTCCTTAAAAAGTTAAAAATAGAACTACCCTCTGATCAGTAATTGCACTATTGGGTATTTACCCAAAGAATACAAAAACATGAATTCACAAGAATATATGCACCCCTGTGTTTATGGCAGTATTATTTTATTTTATTTTTTTT
>NC_048233.1:15489644-15506042 GCF_002007445.2 Ailuropoda melanoleuca
ATATATATATATATATATATATATATATAATGAAATATTATTCAGCCATAAAGAAGAATGAAATCTTGCCATTTGCAATGACATGGATGGAACTAGAGAGTATAATGCTAAGCAAAATAAGTCAGAGAAAGACAAATACCTTATGATTTCACTCATATGTGGAATTTAAGAAACAAAACAAATGACCAAAGGAAAAAGAGAGAGAGACGCAAAGCAAGAAACAGGCTCCCAACTATAGAGAACAAACTGATGGTTACCAGAAGGGAGTTGAGTAGGGGCAGGGAATAGGTAAAATAGGTGATGGAGATTAAAGAATACATTTATCATGATGAGCCCTGAACAACATATAGAACTGCTGAATCACTATATGGTACACCTGAAGCTAATATAACACTGTATGTTAACTACACTGGAATTAAAATAAAAAAATTAATAAAATAAAATAAAAACAAACTGTCAAGTATCCAAATAAGTAGAAAAGGAAAAGAAAGGATTATTCACAAAAGAAAAATGTATCTAGACAGCTTTAGATATTGCCCCTGCAAATATTCTAAAACAGTGAAAAATATCTAAGAATTTTGAAAGGGTAACATTGTGATCTAAGGATTTCACATCTAAACGATTTGTATTTCTTGTGTAAAAGCCACTAAAGTACGGGTTCAGATGCATAAGTGTCAGAAAAACAACATTTACATAATTTTACAAAATATATGATCTGAAATATTGGTCCAATTTAATCTGAAAGAATGAGATTAAAAAAATTCAAAGATGGGAGGGTGATGGCACAAAAAGATGTTTAGGTTTTCCTTTCTCTTTTGGATCAGAATATTTGGAGTCCCTATTGACAATTTTTTGGTAGGATGAAACTAGAGCTTCTTTCATTTGTTTCTCTTCAACTCTCATGCCTTCCCCATCTCCAGGAAACATTTCTGGTGTCTCATTTTTCGCTTCACAGTTTAGAAGGAATCTCTTGTTAGGTCCAACAACCTGGGAACTAACCAGCACGTGTGAGAGATGTCTAGAACATTATACTTACATGGCTGAGAGACTATGCTGGACAGAGTTTCTGTTTGCTACACAGAAGGCAATGTGTTGTCAATTTTTTAATTAACTTTTTTCCTCATTACTGAGGCCTGTATTATAAGTAGATGTTTTTAACAGATTAGGAAACAACTGCTCAGGAAGGTTAGTTGATTCTCAAAGCTCCGCACTTGTAGGAAATAAACTTGAATTTGTGTCTTCTGATTTTGGATCCCACACTTACCTCATTACATGTCTAATTTATGACCTCCACACGGATTTTTGGAAAATGGTACTTTCTATGTTTTCTTGGTTTTATTTCATCAAAAAAGAAATTATCTTTATGTCACTGAATATTTGTAATTGGTTTAACCTATATTGTTCAACTCTCAAGTGTATAATTACCCTCCATAAAGATATTTATATCTAAAAAATTACCTTTAAAATTTTCAGTTGGTATAATAGATTCCAAACCATTTTTTTTTACATATATTGTCTTGATTACTCTGAATCAGATTCTATCCCAGCATTACATTTTTGGTGAGAAATATAATAACACTTAGTTTTAGCTACAGTGAAACTTTTTAAAAATCCGTTTTGATACAGTTTCAAAATTATGAGAATTTGCTCAAACAGTATAAGGAGCTCCTATACAACATATGCCCACATTTGCCAATTATTTATGTTGCTCCATATACTTTATCATTCTCTTCTATTTCTCTCTATACTTACACATTCACACATATTTTCCTTCAAATATTTGAAAATACATTGAAGAAATTATGCCCTTTCATCCTTAAATACTTTAGTGTGTGTTCTGAGTCTCAGAATCGGAAAACTTAAGACAATAAAATACTATTATCTAATCCACAGTCCATATATTATACACTATTATAAAGGGGCACCTGACTGGCTCAGTCAGTAGTAGTCTCAAGCCAAGTTGCTTCCCATTTCCACCCTGACTCACAACGTGATCAAATGTTACCACAATAAAATCTGAAAAGTATAAAAATGTATTTGTTTTCCTTTAACTACGATTCTGAAGATAATCCAGAATGCCAACTCCATATTTTTTAATGGCTATGTTCCTTAGTTTCACTAGAAGGACAACTCTGATATTTCTTATTGGAGGAGGAAAAAAGGTAGAATGTTTCTTCTTTGAGCCACTAGTACTTTCAGACTTTATTGTATTTTTTAACCTTTATGGAATTTAAAAAAATTATAGGAACTCAAAAGGGACTTAAGATAGAGCTTTTAATAAATATTTACCCCCAAAGTACAGCTGATAAAGATAATTCTGGGGAGAATAAAACAAAGAGGTCCACTTGACTTTTACAACTTTAAGATCCCTGAAAACACATTGTTTCTTGAAAAATTAAGAGCTAGTGTGCAAAAAACCAATTCTGTAGCCATGTAAATTTGAAGAACAAAATTAATATGGTTTCTCCCTCAGAGCCTTTAATATATTTAACTTGAATCTATAGAATACAGAGCAGTACTCCAATTTGCTTGACCACATAAGCCCTTTTGGAGGATTGCCTATTTTTTTTTTTTAAGATTTTATTTATTTATTTGACGAGATAGAGACAGCCAACGAGAGAGGGAACACAAGCAGGGGGAGTGGGAGAGGAAGAAGCAGGCTCATAGCAGAGGAGCTGGATGTGGGGCTCGATCCCATAACACTGGGATCACGCCCTGAGCCGAAGGCAGATGCTTAACCGCTGTGCCACCCAGGCACCCCGGAGGATTGCCTATTAACATAGTTTCATTGTCTAATTGAAGTTGCATTAAATTCTGAAAAATAACATAATATAACCCCGGTCAGATATTTTTAAGGCTTTAATAAGGGCAAAATTATAAAGAAATATCTTTTATTTTCCTGTTCTTAGTTTGGTATTACATATAAATAAAGGACAACTAATACAATAAAGTTATATAAAAAAATGAACAGAACTGTACATGAGCAATTCAAATGACTAATGAAGAACCATACAAATTACTACCAATAATGAAAGTGATGATTAGCCAAATGGAATAAAGTGTATTCTTAGGCAAAAAGTACATGTATTGAGACTTCGGCTCCTCAAGATCATTCTGCTTACTTCTTTTCACTAGAATGTAGAGGCTAATGTTAACTTTTAAAAATGTTGTTTATTAAAAGCTCTATCTTAAGTCCCTTTTGAGTTCCTATAATTTTTTAAATTCCATAAAGTTTAAAAAATTCAATAAAGTCTGAAAGTACTAGTGGCTCAAAGAAGAAACATTCTACCTTTATTTCTCCTCCAATAAGAAATATCAGAATTGTCCTTTTAGTGAAACTAAGGAACATAGCCATTAAAAAATATGGAGTTGGCATTCTGGATTATCTTCAGAATCATAGTTTAAGGAAAATGAATACATTTTTATACTTTTCAGATTTTATTGTGATAACGTTTGATCACATTGTGAGTCAGGGTGGAAATGGGAAGCAACTTTGGCTTGACTGTGCTCAGCTCAGTGGTTTTCTTTTCTTTTCTTTTCTTTTTTTTAAACTTTACCGAGGAATAATTGTCAAGCATAACTGTATATATTTAAAGTGTAAAATGTGATGATGTGATGAACATCTATATCGTAGAATGTTACCAAGATCAAGATAATTAACACACATCACATAGTTAACATAGTGACCTCTTTTTTTTTTTTTTCCCTTCTTGTGGTAAAATGCTTAAGATCTATGAGGTTACTCATGTAGCTGTTTTCAGTTAGGAGTTTGCTAGGGCTGGAACATCCAAGATAGCTCTTCATCCTCCAGGGTCTTTCCTCCATCAGTCTCCCCTCTAGTTTGGGTTTCATCACACTTCCGATTGTGTCACACTTGTCACTGGCTTATTGGCTAAACCAAATCACATGGCCAAGCCGAGAGTGGGAAAAGACTATACAAGCATGTGCACGTTATGAGCTGTGATGCTTTAAGAGCCACCAGTAAAATAGCCTGCCACAAGGGGAAGAATTTCAATCCATTTCTGTCTGTGTTGGCCAATCATCTTTAAATACTGCTTCTCTAGGTAAAGACAGAAATTTTAAAAAAAAGGAGTATATATTTAATAAAAATGCTTGGAAATATTTTGGGGCACATATACATTTTGTGGCTAAAACAATTAACTGCTGTAATCGGGGTCACATGTTATTTGAATAGCCAAGATTACACCTGAGAGTTGAATTTTTTCTAATGTATTGGCTACTAAAATTAATATCATTGCTAATATCACGGTAGAGTAAAATAGGACTTTTGGGCAAGGAAGTAGGACACACAGAGCTGCCATCGAGCTGCCTATTGGGAAGTCCATTAAATTTTCTAGGCCTTGGCTCTTTGTATATTAAAATTAATATCTTGAACTAAATTGCACCTTCACACTGTTCGAGCTCTCAAATTTGTTATATCCTTAAAAATTCTTTAAGTAGTATTAGAAACTTGCAAAAAACAAAATGTAACCCAAATTCCCTCATCAATCAGTCAGCTGTGCCAGGGATTGTGATGAATATGTAAACATTGATTTGTGGTTATTAAGATTCTAATTCAACAAATTGGACCTTGTTGTTGCCTATTAAAACCTCAGTAACTACAGAAAACATGGTCAGAGGGTATTTCCAGGATCTATGTGCTCTCAGATATTCCAGGATAGCATCCTGATTAGAACTCAATAATAAACAAGGTTCCTATAGGAGAACCAGATGATACTTTGTATAAATCTGCAAATATTATGATTTAAAAAAAAGAAAGAAAGAGAGGTTACGTTGTCTTAAAGTGGTAGAAGTTAAGGGGTGCTTGGTAATCCCTGGTCATCAGAGATAGAGTATAAGAAATGTCTCTTACTATTTAATTTTTCTTCTCCGGCTTTCTACCTTTCCAGAATTATGGGGCTGCTTGAGTAACTTCATATGCAGAACCCCTCCAACATCCCCTCCTTCTCCCATTAATTAGTACCTTTTCCCTTCCAGTCATTTAGTTTAGATTTCTTTTTACTCTTCTTGCAAACAAATCACCCTACGCTTACAGCGATCTAAGACATTATCTTCTTCTGCCGATCAACTGTTGTTTGCAAGGTAGAATTTCTGTCAAACCCATAAATTGCTTCCTTTCTCTAGTTCTTATTTTCTTGCCCTTGGGCATTGCTAAATTTTTATACCACTTCACATTGTGTATGCGGCATCTACAAATAAGTTTGTTCATAAGCTAGTTGATTTCACTTTCCTACCTTCTTATATCCTATGTCTCTTATACTGTTGGTTCATCCTTTTGATGAGGTAAAGTTCTCTATGATATGTGGGCTTCAAGAAGGGCTGAAATGAGCTCTGGACCCATTAAGGGATTTCCATGCAGGAATTATTTCTGCTTTGGGTTACTGACCCTTAACGTAAGCTTTTTGTGTTTTGAGCTGAGCTCCCTTTTCACCCTGAGTCCTCCACTTTTCTCGGGCTGATCTTGCTATGAACTGAATATGACACAGAGCTGTCTTATAGAACTCTCTAGAATGATAGAAGTGTCCCCGATTTGTGCTGTTGCACACTGTTATGCATTGTAATTTAGCTGCTTCACAAAACTGTGTTTTTCTCCACAATCAGACATGAAACTCTCTGAGGTCAGAAACTGTGTTTAACATTTCTTTTGTATTCCTCTTGGCAACATACCATATGCCGGGCACCTGGTTGCTGCTTGATAACTGTTTATTGAATGGAGGAATAAAGTTGGTTACATCAGGGAGCAGGGTGCCTGGGCAGATGGTGCCCAAATCACAAAAGCCTCACTTTTTTTTTTTTCCTAGAAGTGATGGCATATTTTGATAATTTCCCCATAAGATTCCAGAAAAGTCTCTAAGAACGAGAATATACAGTTAGGGGACCTGGCAAACAGAGAACCAGCTTTTGGGAAATTGCAGGTTGGAGTTCAGCGGTATTGCATGTAAGGTTTGTGTCTGATTTGTTCCCAGTATAAAATCCACCCAAGCTGAACAGAGTACAGGAGTAAAATTCTAAGCTTTCTCTTATGTGTGTAGAAAGCCACATGGTGGCTCCCACCACTAGTGATTTCAGATCTGTGTAATAGTTCTGTTTTGACTTCTTTCAACTTCTTGAAATTGTTGGCTATCTTATTTGTATATTTTGTCTATTCAAACTGTTGGCATGAAGATGATTACTCCTGAACTTTCTCAACTGGAGTGGGACAAGAAAACAAAAGGATAAAGCAAATAACAAAAGCAATGCAACACACTGCTTATGATTTTAAACCATCCTGACAAAACATTTCTGAATATCATGTGAAATTACCGATAAGTTTGAAAAGATATACCAGATTGAGGTAACAATACATTGTCAGTAACATTTTTGAAAATAGTCAGCAACGTTTAGAATTTGTTTACACATATGGTATGTGTTTTAGATGTAACAGCCAGGAAAACCTCATTATTATAGACTTCACTGGAAGATCTCTGAGGTCCCTTCCAGCTTTAAAATGCTGAATATAATTCAGAATTTATGATAATTTGAACTAGGCTAGGCTGAAATTTACTTTTGTATGATCTATGGAGCAAGGATTTGCTAATAGTGTAAACAAGATTGCTTGAGGCTTTTAACCAAGCTGTTCTTAAAGATTTTAACACATTGTGTGATACAAATGGGTCTACCTAATTTCAGATGATTCCCACCTATTTATTAAAGCATGCAATGAAAGTCTGTTACTTAGAAGTGCTTTTATTAGCAGCTAAATTTACAGTGTGAATTTGAAAGTAATATATCTGCATTTCTTATTAGAGTCTCTAATTTGTTATTATTTGTTGTTGTTAATTCACACTGGTTTCTCCAAGGGTAGAACGTATCAGTGAGGTTTTTTGTAATTAGAAATGACTATTTCAAATACAATTGTCTATTTAAGTAGTTTATTTTTCCTTTCCTTTATTGCATCTGTTCTTTATATCTTGATTTATTTACAACACATATTTATTAGGCATTGATATTATTTTACTGCTAATCCAGGTGAGATTGAGTTTTTGTGGCAATCTAATTACTCTTTAAAGAATAATTAAACATCCAGAGCTTCATATATTTAGCTCTAATTCTAATATTTGTTTACAACTCTTCAAGAGTACAATAAATTAATACAGAAACTATAAGATTAGGTTGATTTCTATAGTCTTCATTGTTTTTCTTTAACAGGCTGTCATCTTAATTTGTTTTTCTTGATGTTAAACTAATTCTCCATTTATACAAAGGCTAAGAAATAGTCTATACTATACTGTGCAACTGAAAATTGACTGTAGGCAACAGGGCTTGACAATTTATTTTACTTAAAGACAGCAAAAATTCTTCCGAAGACTTGTACAATTAACACATGCTGTATTTTACAAAAATAAATATCAAAAATATATACTTTGTAAGATCATTGAATTTAAAACAAAATATAGGACATATTCAGTATCAGTTGCTTTGGCTAAAATACGAAATAAGTTTTACCAGAATGGGTGTGCATAAAAATCTCTGTGGTCTCTCTCTACAAGCATATAGATATATTTATAACATGTAGGGCAGCGGCATTCTATAGCAACATTGGCTAAATTTTATAAGCCATGTTTATACTAATAGGTAAAGAGCAATGTCCATGAGAATATCAAACACATACAATTCATGCAAAACTATGGCCTCAGTAGTGCTTTAACCTTTTTAAAACATTTTAGCTTCTACTGTTATAATTTCCAGTGAAAATAACATTTGTTAAATATCTGTCGTACTGCTTGCAATGGCCTAAGTGCTCTGTACACATTATCTTACTTAATCCTCACGAGAACCTGTGAAGTAGGACTGGATGATTATTTCATTTAATAAAGGGGGGTATGGTGGCCTTGAGAGAGTGAATAACTCGCACAAGGGATCCACAGATGTGGTAGAGGGACCACTTGAGTACACATCTGTCTGATTCTAAAACATTGGCTCTCATCCTTCAAGTTATTGTCTTTCTGAGCAAGGATTTTTTTCATTTATTTTCTCATGGTGTCTCTTGCATTAATTATCTTAATACCCTTTTCTCTCCATATATTAAATATCAATAAGCCATTCATGTCACTAAACAATGAGAGAGGTTTTTTGAAAAGGTATGGGATTAGTACCTTGGAAGAGGTGAAGAAACTAGTCTAAGGCCTTACATGTTTTGAATGGTGGTCTAATCAAATTGGAATGTGGTTATTGAGAGATAATTTTGCTGAGCAATCCAAGAGGGCATCTTTTGAAATTCTATCTGGTTCCATCAATGTTTCTATGTTAAATTACTCAACTAAAAATGTTTTTAAAGATTTTATTTTATTTATTTGCCAGAGAAAGAGAGCAAAAGCAGGGGGAGAGGCAGGCAGACAGACAAGCAGACTCCCTGCTGAGCAGAGAGCCTGATGCAGAGCTTGATCCCAGGACCCTGGAATCATGACCGGAGCTGAAGGCAGACGCTTAACTGACCGAGCCACCCAGGAGATACCTGAAATTCTTTACACCAGTGAAATGATTTTGTGTATCTCATTCAATTCAGAACTTCTGCTTCATGCTGGTTGGTTGGAAAGGATAAGTTTGCCCATTACTTCTTAACATAAAGAAAGTATGATAATGTAGAAAATATAACCTGTTGAAATATTCATTTCCAGAGATTCTCATATATAAGGCTTAAAATTTAGTGATCTCCAAATCTTTCCATGGGTTATTGGTTTTTTTGTTTGTTTGTTTGTTTGCCTCTCTAAAATGAGTATTACTCCAGACTTTGCAATAAGTATTAACCAAATGCAGATAGCACCCAATCAAAGCAAGCTATTTTGATGCCACCATTTAAACTCCGATGGCATTTTGGCTTGCTGGTCCCTAATAAGTGAACTTGCTACACATAATCAACAAAAAACAGAACCAAGAAAGGATATAACTGCACAAGATAAAATTTAACTAAAATTAGACGAAGAATAACATCTTATTAAAATATTTTTGTATAATATTATCCAGGAAAATTTATCTTGGTAGAATAATGACCCAAACCAAACCATCAGAAAGTATAACCATTAAAAAGTTTTGATTTGAGAAAAATTGATTTATTAATCAAATTTTTCTTATAAAATTTACATGTCAAATAACTGATCCCAATTAAAAATCTTCAGTGAAAGAAAAATGACAATGGAAATAAGAATGGTATATAACTACTGTATGTAACAAGTTGATCATGGATTTAACTGGGCTTAATGGATTCATTCTAAAAAGTAACCTAAAATATTTATTCTAAAAAATAAAATTTATCAACATTTCTATAATGATAAAATATTTATATTCATAAATATAAAGCCAAAGTATCAAAATGTCAAAGTTAGAGTTCAAAATAGTCACCCCTCAAAATAGTGGCGTAAAGAAAGCAGGTTCAAAATTTTTAGTATTCTTCCCAAATCTATTGTTTCCATTACCAAATCTTCTCATTTACAAAATGAATTTGATAATGATAATATCTGTCCCATCTACCAACTCATAGAACTTTTGTAGAGATCATATTAGATGATAATTATAAAAATGCTTTGTTAATTAAAACATTATTTAATAGTATTTATAGTAGTATTTATTACTTCAAACTGCTTATTAGACATCCTTAGTTGAATGCATACCTAGTACAAATTAAAATTACAGCATTCCCCCCCACCACCCCCCAAATTAACCTCTTTCTGTAACTTCTTTTCTTTGTCAATGATACCACAATTCTAACAAGTCTTCAGGATTTCAGAGTTGAAAGCTCAGAATTCCTTGGGACTCCTCCATCATAACCACTGAAGCTAAATAGAACACGCTAATGAGACCACAAATGCTGTAACCAAATTGCGATCACACTTCAATTGCTTCTCAGTGATAGCTTTATCCCATTTTACATAACAGATACATTTCTGAAAATTTACAGAAATTATTACTTTTTTACAAATTAAATTCAATTCTATATGTAAAAATGTTATTTTAAGGAATCTACTTTGAAATTTTGGGTAGGGTGAATAATTCATTGTCACTGCTGATTTTTCTATGTGTTCTGTCATTAAAATAAGACACACAAATTTTTTTTCCTTTTTCAAAGAAGCTCTTGTAAAGGACATGCCAAATGTAGTTCATTGAAGATTTGCTTCTCTCACCAAGCTACTGATTCAATGACCCATTGAATTAGTGTCACTGTGGTTATGTGGTTTGGTTTTTTGCTTTATATTAAACCTAAGCTTTAAATAAATGAGTGTGATTAATTGAAAGTTTTAAGCCGTAGTAAAACAAGGTCAAAGAAGAAGGAACAAAGAGTTATCCTGTACTTTATAGTTGAGGCAGTGCAGATGACATTTAAGATATAACTGTAAGGAGCAACTAAATTATAGTGACCATAACTTAGCTGTGTGATCAATTTTATTTTCAGTGAGACTTGGAATAAAACCATATAAGTCAGTAGAACAAATTTTGTTTCCCAGGAGAACTGTTCATAGTATTTGAGTGAATTCATTGTGTGGAAAAGAAACATATTAATTTTTTTAAATGGTAAAACTTTAAAAAACGGTAATAATGCATGTTATTAAAATTGGTGCAATAGAGCCATCTCAACCATTTGCTTTCTTATGCTAGGAAGTTTTTATTATTTGAAGATCTTTTTCACATGATTTTATCAATTCTTATATATTCTTTACAAATTTCTAAGCACATCAATGAATCCATCTTGATATGACTATGATTAACTTAAATGACATGGTCGCCGTTCAACCATACAGGGTAAGTACATATGTTATTTTTCTTATGTAACTACTAAAATTAAAGCTGAGAGGCCCATGTTTAGAATATTTCTATTTGCCTAGTGTAACAGAAACCAGATCAATATGTGGAAAATACCAGAATGTATCATAGTACAATTCTTTAAAAATTTTAAGGCTCTAGGTGAAGATATCACTAAAAAAAATGAAGGCAGATAGACCAGCAAGACGAGCCTCCTGTAATTAGGTTATAGCTTTTAAGATGAAATTGTATAGATTTCCATGTTTCTTTAAGGGGAGGCAGGGGGAAGAAAGAAAGAACAGGAAAAAAAAAAAGAATGAAAAAACAAAAGAATTAGAACAAAGGTTTTGTATTATTCATCCAAAGCTGCTTAGATCCAGTGGTATCTGAGTGGTAGAAATAGCACCTTGATCCTTAATGCCTAGACCAGGTATGGAAAGAAAC
Organism: Ailuropoda melanoleuca; assembly: GCF_002007445.2. Classification (NCBI taxonomy): domain Eukaryota; kingdom Metazoa; phylum Chordata; class Mammalia; order Carnivora; family Ursidae; genus Ailuropoda; species Ailuropoda melanoleuca. The sequence goes on from NC_048233.1 coordinate 15,500,883, forward strand.
TAAGTCACTAACAAATGACATTAATATCTGAACTGGTCTTAAGATAACATACATTGGCATGTTGAGCCACAACATTATTTCCAGTGTAAAGTTCAAATGGATAGTGTGGTAACCAAGTTTAACTTAGTCCCAACCATTCATAAAATGGTTGAAGGTTTTATGAGTGAAGTTATGTTTTTATGCGTGTTTAATTTAAGTGGTCAGTTCTTCTATGGTTAGTGACTATATTCTGGATTTTCCACATCAATCTGGACTTCATAAAAAAATTTTTTTTTAAGTAAAGGCAATTCTCTAAATGTATAAGTAAATGTAATTTACTCTGAATTACTTCTGTGTAATTTAGTTCACAAATGAGAAGAAAAAAGGCTATTATCAGATATTTCCTGGTTTTATTTATTTATTTAATTAAATTTTTTTAAAGATTTTATTTATTTTAGAGAGAGAGAGCGAGTTGGGGGAGAAGCAGAGGTAGAGGGACAAGGAGACTCCGTACAGATTGTGGAGCCTGATGTGGGGCCCGATCTCAGGACCCTGAGATCATGACCTGAGCCAAAGTCAGATTCTTAACCAATTGAGCCACCCAGGCACCCCAGATATTTCCTGGTTTTAGATCTAGAATATATGGACATTTTATCCATGGCATAATATCATATTTAAACATTGTGTTTTCATTAATTACTGGTATACATTGTATCCCTTAAACTATTATTTGAACTATAATCTCCAGGGTCCTGAGCCATCATTTCCTGCTTTAAACAAGGAATGTTTAAGGTCTAAGTCCACCTAAATTCAGTGGGTAGAATGCAAAGCATTTGATTCCTTTCAGCATTGAATATCTTCTCTCTTATGTTCTCCTTTGAACCTTCTCTTCCCATATTCCCTGTGTCATTCTGTGCACCTCCACAAGAATAGCAAAACCAAGTCCTGAAGTTACTGTGTGTTTGTCTGCTCCTTTGCCATTGTTCTCATTCAGGCCCTTTGTTATTCCTCAAGTTAACTACTACACTTTCTGTTCTCCACCTTTCCTCTCGCTTCCGTTCCCCAGTCTATGTTCCGTTCTCTTGACAGAATTATCTAAAATTTGAATCTGACTAAACTACTCTCTGTAGAACCCTCAAGGGCCACTCTCAGATAAATGATCTCCCTCTCCAGACTTATCTCCTCTTACTTCCTGCCTCACAACAAGTACTATAGTTACACTGGGTTCTACGGTCTTTCCCTCATGACTGCATAACACCTTTGGTGTCCACAGCTCTAATACATTGATACATCTTCTTTCCCTGATCTCTTGAAAATATTAGGTGGCCCTCTAGTTCTTCCTAAACCTCTCTAGGGAACTTCATTAAGAGGTTAGGAAGGGAGAGGAGAGGGCACTATCTATGAGCTGCTGCTATGTGTCAGCCACTTCCTGTAGATAGTCTTAAATCCTCACAGCAACTGTATGACATATCATTTTTATTTTACAAATACAACTCAAAAATATTAGGCTAATAGTTTAAATTGTCAAAGGCAATCCCTGTCATTAAATGTGGAGCCTAATGTATATGTATATCAAATCACCACAATGTAAACTTTATGTATCTTACAATTTTGTTTGTCAATTACTATCTCAATAAAGCTGAATAAAAATAGAGTCCTTATTTAAGTAGAGGGAAAAAAAAGCCATGCCTAGAATTGAACATTTGACTCCAAGGACCAAAATCTTTGCACCGTGTGACATAGATTCTAGATCTGTCATCAGGATCAGGGTTTTTCACCACCTGGGAGTAGATCAGGTTAGAGCATCTTTCTGTGATTCAGGCACAATACAGAATAGATTTTGGTCTTTGAGAATTGCCAAGGTGGATTCTCATCATCTCATTCCCATAGATTACCTGGGTCAATAATCTCTATCTTGCCACTTTAATATTATTGTCCTGAGGGACCATCAATTCCCAGTGGTATCCCTCTAGATGAATCTTGTGCCAGATCTCGCTTGGGTCCACATTCACTGGCAAACCCATTCTACATAGTTGGCTCTCAAATCATGAGTCAACCACATAGATGGGAACTGTCAATAAACACTATAAATCTCAGGTCCCCAGAAAACAATGTATAATGTCTTAGAATACCATTTTTAAGTGATATGTATATTCAAAATTCTACACAGAACCTCTGATAAGGAGTTTGGGGACAAAGGATTCAGCTTATAATGTTATAATGTTAGGGGACCTTTATACTTCTTTGAAAATAGAAATTACTACTTTGGCATGAAGCTGGCCAGGTGGCAAAAATGAGGTTAGAAGGACAGAGAAAAAACATTACGCCTGCATATCTGCTAACTGCGCTTGAAAGGGAAGAGCTCCCCAGAGGCTATAACTCTATGATAGAAACCACCAGTTTGTGAAAGAATAACGTGGGTACTACCGTAGTTAGCTAGCAGGGAAACTGCTTGTTGCCAAAAACAATGTCTATGCAAACAAAAACCTTGTGTTCTGGCCTGCTGAGGAGAATTCCAAACAAAGGTCCCTGATGGATTGGTTGTCACAATGGACAATGCTTTCCCAGATTTTGCCTTATTTTTCCCTTCCCCCATCTTGTTCCTTCTCTCTTGATTTTTAGCACTTCCCTTTAATTCCTTGTTCCTAAAAAAAACTTGTAGGGAATATTTTGGTTCAGACACTGACACATAATTTGGAAATTTTAAATTCTTTGGATAATAGTGTTATGTTACATGTGTGTTAGAACTGAAACAGCGCATAGTCTCCCAGAAACTCCCCATGTTTCACATTGAATAATGTGTTAAGCAAAGTCACCAGCAAGAAACAGTTCCCTGGGTTAGATTTTGTGTAGGTCTGGAGTACATTTTAATTGTCTATAGCTTATTTATTTTTCTGGTATTTGACCTTCCTGCAAGCAGATGAGTATTAATGCTAATAGGAAAGAGCAAACGCAACATGGCAGAACTTAAATTTTACTCTCCTTCACTACCAATTTTTGGGACTGGGAAGGACGTAAGTTTTTGTTGCCTGAAGGAATAATATATTTATAATGTCTGCCTACTTGCACGGAGTAAGAATTTACTCTGGGGAAAAAAGGACAGTAGCTATTTCTTTCATTTGTTCCCTCAGTGGAAACAAGGTAGGAAGTAGCAGAAAGTAGGCAAGTGAAATCACCTAGCAGGTGTGGTGACAAAGTTTTCTTTATTCAATGGACATATACATGGTGTTACAAAATGACCTCAAAGTTCAATATGGACACGGTTCCTGTTGTTACACAAATTTGCAATATTTTTCCTTCTTGCATAGCTCAAGATTCTCTTTCTTTGATGTGAATTAATAGTATTTCAAATATTTGTGAGGGCAATTATATGTAGAAGGAAAGAACTTCTGAAGTTAATATAGTTTTAAAAAGATTTATTTATTTATTTGAGAGAGTGTGCACGTGAGTGGGGGGAGGGGCAGAGGGAGAGATTATCCAGCAGGCTCCTCGCTGAGCCAGGAGCCCGAAGCAGGGCTCAATCCCAGGACCCTGAGATGAGGACCTGAGCTGAAATCAAGAGTTGGATGCTTAATCGACTGAGCCGCCCAGGCACCCCTGAAGTTAATATTTTATAATACTAGATGAAATGATTTGGTATGAAATATATATTATATGTATTTATATGTATAAGTACATAAGTATCCATATTAGATTATTTACACATATATTATATAGATATTGAGTCCTTTGTTGACATGGATAGAGAAGACTAAGACAGGTTTCCTCTAACTGGTGAACTATGTTGATACTGGGCTTTTCCTGTAAGTAGTTATGTTGCAGAAGGGAGGTAGGGGATGGAGGTGGGAGATGGTCAATGATAAATCCAAATTTACACAATGAGGACAGGACTTGATAGTCCATTAATGTAGCATATATTCCTTTGTAGTATGATATTATATTAACATTAAGATAAATATTTGTCAAATGAAAAACTGAATGACTTAAATAATTCAAGTCCAACTCAGTATTAAAATATGATTTCATTTAATAAGATAATATTTTATGACTATATCCAAATCCTCTTAAAAATCAGCTCTCCGTTAGAATAAATTGGTTTTAAAATCTTTTTTTAAAATAAAATTTACAATAAAATAAAGCCAGCAGAACAATGGTATAAATTATTAGATAGCTATGAATATATATAGATATTTCATTACAGGTAGGGGCAGTTTGTGGGGATTTTAAACAAAGAGATATTAGAAGTCTAGGACAGGATTTTTGTATTTAGAGAAGTGTTTGTTTTATGTGTTTTTTTTTCTTTTTTTTTATGATGGGAATACGAGGAAAGTACTCAATAGACTAGGACCTCTAATATGAAATTTACCAGCAGTGTAAATAACTATTCCCAGAACAACTTTAGATCTAGAATTTAATGTCATTTCATAAGAGCTTCTCCTTTACTTTTGTAGGCATGTTATTATTTCCCCATATGTTGAACTTTCATATAGTCAGTTTCTTTTAGGAAGAATAATGCTATATTGTGTTATTTATATGTCAGAAGAAGATGGATACATTTAAGTGATATTTTAGAATAGACATATAATCACTATTGTCATATATTTTAGTGCTCTGTTAAAAGAAGATTGGTTTTATTATTTACAATATAGATGAATGCATCCTGTATTTCAAAAACTGTAACATCGTGTGGGACAACTTATTATTCTAGTTTATCTAAATCAGTTAAAAAAATCTTCCATTATATATACAGGCACTTAAATATTTGACATTGTTTCTTTGCTGAGCATCTAATAATCATTTTTTATGAAAACTGAATTTAGATTCATTTTTTATTATGCTATTGTTACCACTGTCTTGAATTTCATTGGTACAGTACAAATATGAAATCTCAAATGGGCTTGAGTTAAGTTATACCAAATTTATATTGAATAGATTTTTAAAAAAATGATGAACCATGGAGAGAAAATAAATATATAGCATTGTAAAATTACATTTAGTTTTTAACTTGATATATATACTTAATCCTGGTTGGTGGAGACAGTATTTGAAATGTTTATCTTAGTGTTTTAACATATGAAACTCTTCACCTTCTCTGTCACAAATTCTGGACCGTGGTGTTCACCAATTTGGTGAAGAAAAAAAATTGCTTTAATCAATGATTCCTTTGTTTGTTTTTTTTTT
>NC_048233.1:15506214-15571214 GCF_002007445.2 Ailuropoda melanoleuca
GCTTAGCAGCTATGCCACCCAGGCGCCCCTAATCAATGATTCCTTTGTTAAGTTGCAGTATAAAATTCTACTGCATTTTGCAAGCATATTCACTAATATTAAAAGGTTTGATTTTCAAGAAAAGCTTTAGATTCAGGGCCACCAAAGATAAGAATTCTCAAATTTGGGACATCCTATGTGATAAGCCCAGGTAGGCAGTTTCTTATTTATTATTATTCTTGCACTTGAGAAGAAAAAATTTATTAATATGCAAAATATTTCTCTGAATTTATTTTATTTTCAACTTATTTCTAGAATCCTTGCTTTTCCCTAGGATTACACTCTATGTTCATAAGTTTGTACATTCAAATGTGAAATATTAAAATAAAAACCTCCCTTTTGAACTGAGGTGGAAGGCTGATTCTGATACCTACATATTCAGGAAAAAAATGAACACCTATAATGCTCATATTTTACTTAGAAAAAAAACCTAATGAATTTTCATTGTTGTTTATTTTCGATCTTTTTAGTCTTGAATAATCTAAAGTCTGTTGATTTATTTGTTATAGTGGCTGGTAGAGATGATCATTCATGCCATAACTGATTTTCAACATCCTTAAACAAATTCTATTAAATACAATCACGGATACAAAAGTAGAAGTGATTTCTTTTCTAAAGGGATTTAAAACCTAGCTATAGAGAAAAATATTGTGCACGTGAACCAAGAAGAAATATTTTGGGGGATGATAACCCAGCAGCAGCTTCTTCTGAAGGAAACACCAATTTCCAGGCCTGGGTGGAGTTGTTCCGAAGCTGTCATCTTCTGAAGTATGGATGATCGAACAGTGTGAATTCTTGATTTTAGGGAACCCAACCCCAGAATTCCCAGCAGCCCATTAGCAAGAATAAAGCATGAGTTAAGCCAAGCCTATGCATTTTTGTGTACTTAGGTTACTAAATGCTTCAAGAATCAACTCAGTGATCACAACTGCACCACCTACCAAGTTGCGAAAGCTGACTTCAGACTAGGGTACCTACATGGGACCACATGCAAGGTAGAGTTTTCAAGTAGCACACAGTGAAAATAAACCAAAAAGGCCAGTTGTTGTTAGAAGAAAAAGAACCACTCAGAGGAGTATGGCTGTGTCAAGTATGACAGAGCACTAGGAAAAAGGTTCTTGATTTCTTGTATCTTAGGTAGCTAGAGCCAACTGACATTCAGAAACAACCTTTAGCTTCAGCCTCTGTAAGGGCTTTTCAATGATGTCTTGTAATTCTGGATTTCCTTGATTTCTAGGTGTATCCTTAGTATTCTCGTTTGCTTAAGTTCACGTGAATGTGTTTTTACTCCATGCAACGAAATCAACTTGCCTAAAACAAAGAACAATTCGGTCCCAAATAGTGCAGAAAATAAGTGTATAGGAGCTTTTGAATACATTTGAAAATCTGAGTTTGATTAATCAGAAATTTTGTACAATTTTTGTTTTTTTGTTTTTTGTTTGTTTTTTTGACTGATGAAATCAGAATGTTGGCTTCAGGACTTATTTCTTAAATTCATTTTTTTGAGATAGTAGTCAGAAAACTTTTCTGTAAAGAGCCAGATAAATATCTTTGGCTTTATGTGCACTTGTCTTTGTTACAACTACTCAGCTCTGGTTTGTTGTGTAAAAGGAAATAGAACCAATACACAAATGAATTAGGTGTGGCTGTTTTCTAATAAAACTTTACATATATATATATAAATATATAAATATATATATAATTTGAATTTCACATAATTTTCATAGATCACAAAATATTATAATTTTTAGTTTTTTGCAACTATTAGAAAATGTTGCATCATCCCAGCCAAACAAAAACAGATGGCAGGTAGCATTTAATTTGTGGACTGTAGTTTGCCTGGCTTAAAAGCATGAGTCTGGAATTCAAGAGCTCCAGATCAGTCCTTGCTTCACAACTGTGTGAAGCTGAGCAGGTGGCATTATTTCTGGGCCTCAGTTTCTTCTTTTATAGGAAGATGATGAACAAAATGAGCTTAGAGACCCATACATGTCTAGACTCTAAACTTATTTTCTATTTTAATTAAATTTTTTAAAGCTTTTATTTATTTGAGAGAGAGAGCAAGAGGGAGGGAGAAAGCACAAGCAGGGAGGAGTGGCAGAGGTAGAGGGAGAAGCGGGCTTCACACTGAGCAGGGAGCCCGATGAGGGGCTTGATCCCAGGACCCTGGGATCATGACCTGAGCTGAAGGCAGATGCTTAACTGACTGAGCCACCCAGGTGCCCTAAAACTTTGTATTTTAATGTTTAATTCATTTGATGCTTTAAAACTTCTTTCCCCCATATTCTGTGTTAATTGCTATGAAAAAATTCTACTCTTTTTGTTGTTATTAAATAAATGAAAACTAACATAAATATAAATAAAAGTATGCCCAGACAAGATTTTTTAAGCATTTGATTTGTTTATATCCATTTAATAAAGCAGATCCTGGCCTCTGCTTTAATTATCACTAGGTTTAGATAACGATCTTCTGCTGGTACTTTCTGCAGCCTCTATTATTTGTAGTCTGTATATGAGTGGGTTGACTAGTTTTTTGAAAGGGGATCATGGCTTTAGAATTCTTCCTATTCAGGCACCCACAGTGGATAGCTAAAAACAGAGAATAATTAAGATTTAAAGACAGAAAGACAAATATCATATGATCTCACTCATATGTGGAATATAAGAAACCAGAAACAAAACAAACGAACAAAGAAAAAAAGCGACAAACAAAAAAAGACTCCTGTTTGATGGGGATCAAAGAGGCCACTTATCGTGATGAGCACTGAGTAATGTGTAGAATTGTCGAATCACTATATTGCATACCTGAAACTAATATAGCACTGTATGTTAAATACACTCAAATTAAAAAAAATAGAATATAGACAACTACCTTTTTAAAAAATTTTTCCCTTATTGTAAGAGGAAGTTGAGTGCCAAAGAAAGATACTTACATTTTTTTTTAAAGATTTTATTTATTTATTTATTTGATAGAGAGAGAGCACAAGAAGGGAGAGTGGCAGGCAGAGGGAGAGGAGAAACAGGGAGCCCCAACGAAGGGCTGAATCCATCCCAGGACCGTGGGATCATGACCTGAGCCAAAGGCAGACACTTAACCGACTGAGCCACCCAGGCACCCCAATACTTTACATTTTCTAAAAAAACTCTTAGTGTAGCTTTTCCTCCTTGTCCTCCCGAGTTTATACATAACACATGAAGTACTGAGAAGGACTAAGAGTACCAAGGTTAAACCTCCATGACTGCTTAGCCCATGATTACTTTTCAAAATAAGTCCCTATAATCACAAGTCCAGTTTATGCCATTGTTTGAATTCTCAATTTAATATTCTTACTATATTTTTATTTCCATTATAACTATAAAATATACTATATTTTAAAATTTTCACTCACAACTATAAACATCTTAGTTTTATTCTGTGCTTTCTTTTAAAAAAATCTGAAAAACTGAAATTATTATATTAACATTTAAAATGCAAATGTGTTCTCATTTTAGAAATTCCAGAAACTGGGTGGAACTTGTTTTGTAGGCTCCCAAATTTGGCACTGAGCTTTGCTTAGTGCTCACTTGACTTTGAATGGGTAGAATTGTGACACAGGTGAAGTAAAGCTCTGGTGTTCCTCTAATTATCCAGTGCTTTTTTTACGGACCTAGGCCTTCCCACTGGATGGCTCATTCACACTCACTTCTCTCCTTAATAGGACGCAAGCCCCGAGCTTTCCTATCCTCCTTTTCCTTGCTTTTTTTCCACTTCTCAGATCCTGTGCTACTCTACAGTTATCAAATGACTTACTGACTATATGTGTAAACATTTGTATTTTAATAGGGACCTTCTCAGAACTGATGGGCTATCATCAAAGGTGGTGGAGGTGATGTTCCCTTTAAGCCCTGCCTACACATATGGATAGCTCCCCTTGGTCTACAACACACTTTTTAATCTAGACTCAGCTCCATCCATTCACAAAAAGATATGGAAATCCTTCATAAAACACACTAGGGAGTCCTCAACATTTGTGTGAAAATTAAAAGGATGGGATTTTCTTAGTATTAAATCTTCTCTTGAGCCTACAATGTGCTTGGCACTATGCTCTAGGATGCACAGATAAATTATGGTGTTTGCTTTGAAGGCACTGGCTGTTTGGTAGGAAATATAGACTTGCAAATACATAATTTCAATAAAATATTTAAAATGCTGTNCTTGAGCCTACAATGTGCTCGGCACTATGCTCTAGAATGCACAGATAAATTATGGTGTTTGCTTTCAAGGCACTGGCTGTTTGGTAGGAAATATAGACTTGCAAATACATAATTTCAATAAAATATTTAAAATGCTGTAGTTGAGGGGCTACGTACTTAGATGACACAAACAAAGGAAGGAGTGATTATTGGGTGGGACAGACAAAGCTTCACAGGAGACCTTTGAGCTAGATTTTGAAAAATGAGCTTTCCAGGAGGAGAAAGCAATGGGGAGTTTTGCATGAAGGCATGGTGGCACAAAACACACTTGTCTTGAATTTTGAATAAGGAACTAGTCTTGCAAAGAATAGAATATGATAGAAAATCCATTTCGGCAGTGGCAGTAGCTGCATCCAATATTCAGGGGAGAGTGGCAGTGAATTGAGCTTCAGCTGCAGCCATCAGAGGCTTTGGTAGTGGGCACTGGGGCCCTTAAATGGTGTGATCACAGCTGTTCCGGCAACTTAGCTTTACTCTGTCCTGCCATTTTCAGAGTTGCATTCCAGCCTTTCTGACCATCCTCGTAGTCAATTTTCTTCTAATTGTGTGTGTGTGTGTGCGTGTGTGTGTGTGTGTGTGTATTCTCTGCTTAAATTAGCAAGAGTTTGTTTATATGGTACCTAGACACCCTAGCTAATGTAGCCATAAAGAACTGGGATTCTGATGTCTGCTGTTTGTTTTTTCAGAAGTGGAACAGTTCATGGGGCGCCTGGGTGGCACAGCGGTTAAGCGTCTGCCTTCGGCTCAGGGCGTGATCCCAGCGTTATGGGATCGAGCCCCACATCAGGCTCTTCCGCTATGAGCCTGCTTCTTCCTCTCCCGCTCCCCCTGCTTGTGTTCCCTCTCTCGCTGGCTGTCTCTATCTCTGTCGAATAAATAAATAAAATCTTAAAAAAGAAAAGCAGTGGAAGAGTTCAAAGTGATATGTCTTTGTGTGTGGATTGCTAAAAGAGTAGATGTGGATCTCCTGGGATTGATGAGGTTTGTGGGACAAGGGTATTGGGTAAGTTGTGCCCATGAACATCGGTAATATTCATGATTATGACTGTTTTTGTGATGAGAGGTCCAGCATTCTTAACGAATTTGGCCATGTAACCAAAAGGATCACAAATGACAGGTAAAAAAATGTTCAGGGTATGTAGCCCGGTGTCATGAACCTAAAAAAGCAATTACAAGAAGGCAACATTATGGTTTAGAAGAAGAAACAGGAATTAAGATGAATGCCTACTCTCCTTCCAGCCCTCATGGTGTTTGGAAGATTTGAGAAAACTATAGGAAAGTGTATGAGCGTTTTGTGAAGAAGTAGAAGATATACAATACTTTGTTTATGAGGTAATGGGAGAGCAGAGGACACAGAGGAAAGAAGTGAGAAGGCAGAGGGGCAGAATACGTTGTCAAGACGGATAAGATTAAATCAGATTGAGATTCGAAAGATGATAGATTGTAGGAAGGGAATTATTTGGTCAGTATCTTTGGGTATCAAGGATGAAAGCAGTAGGATGGGACAAGTTGACAGTGTTTTTGGAGAGAATGGAAATAGAGAGGTATTTCTGTATTGGGCCAAGGAGTCTGTGGATGGTAGAGGCACTTAGAGTCTCTTGGAACCAGCAATGCTGCAACGGCTTGAACATCTTCAGATAAAATCGATAAACATTTCTTTTGGTTTTGCTGGGTAGCTTAGTTTTCGATCAGGGTTTCTCAATTTCAGCACTATTTAGGGCCTGAAAATTCTTTGTTGTGGGGGGGGGCTGTCTTTTGCATTATAACAAGAATAGCAGCATACCCGGCCCTTACCCACTAGATGCCAATAGCACCCTCTGTCCAGATGTGAGAGCCAAGAATGTCTCCAGACATTGCCAAATGTCCCAGGTTGAAAACCAGTGGGCTAACCTCTGCCACAGTTTTTTGGAGGGAAGGGAAGAAGTGAAATTCAGTCTGAAATATTAAGGATACCTTTTATTTGAAATTCATATCTTAGGGGTACGAATTGTGCATTGGAATAAGTGATATGTAGAAGTGATATTTAACACATTGGTTAAATTTTATGTTACTTTTACTCTTATGCTCCACTTCCATATTTACCTCTGTCAACCTCCCATTCTGGGCATTTCACCAAATATTCTTTATAATTTCTCACTTTTGCTCAAACTATTGGTTGCATATTTCCTCACCATAACCTTCTACAGAAATCTAGCTCTCTAGGCATGTCTCAAATGATATCTCTGCCATGAAGCCTTCTCTAATCCCATTGCTAGGATTTAAGCATTTTGTCTTCCACACTGATGGAGATTATTGCATTTTGCACTATTTATCACATTCTTCCTTCTTATTGGGGATATAATTTTTTCCTGGAATACAATATCTCCCTGTAAAGTACATCTTCAGTTCTTTTATTTTAGAAATTTTTCTTGTATTACATCACTGAAAACTTTTTATGTTCCAATTTTTGTGTTGTTCACTTCAGGGAAACTAGTAATATTTAGATTGGATCATACTTGTAGTCCATATCTATTATCTTCTAATTGTTTTAATCATTTTGATTTTTTCTTTATGAATTTACTGTGTTTATATCAAGTCATTATTTTAAGATCTCATTTTAGATTTTGGCTTTGTCTAGGCAGTTAATTAAACATTTTATTTATTGTATCTTAATGGTATCATTAAGTTTTATGTACCTATTAAGAAGTAAAAAAAAAAATCCAAATAAAGTCCTTTCATCCTTAGTCCATAAGTAAAAATGTTAACAACTTTTCTCTATTCTTTTAAATTTAATTATAAAATGGTGTTCTTCAATGTGTGTTCTTAATTCTACAATTGCCCTCTTATTTTATCATTTTTTAAGTGATTTAATCTATGTGGATTTAAAAAAAATCTAATTTGTGTTCTGATTAGGTAACGGTATGGACGTAAGCACTCATGGAAAATCTCTTCATTATATTTAGTTATATTTTTTCCATTATTTCCCATTCTGTCTCTTTTAACACCTCCTTTTCTTCCTTTCCTTCCCTTCCTTTTTCTCACCCCCCCACCCCGTTTAACTGTTATGGTTTGCATATCTAACATTTCTTTTAGGCTATTGGTGCTTAAAATGGTCAGCCCCATCAAACCCGATTTGACTTCTCACTTTATATGAGACCTCTTGAGCTTTCATGTATATAGTCTGATGACTTAACATCATGTGCTCAGCCCATTCTTCTAAAACCCGAGATGACAGGATGCTTGGTCATTACTTGACATTATGTACAGTTTGGAGAACTCAACTCCTCTCTCTCACCTGAGATTTCTTTAATCTTCTGAGACACATTCATGCCACTCAGTTGAGAATGTATCTTACCCTTTTGGGAGAGTTTTCAAATTATTCCACTGATACAGTGTGGAACTTTCATTAAATGTGGTTCATTTTTTCTGTCTCTGCTTAGCAACTCTTACCAACCTAGCCCCAGTTTTAGGAAAAATGGTGTCAGGAGATTTAAGAATACTGAGAGAGACTGAGACCAGCATCATTAATCCCTTGGAGTGTAGCAGATAGGAGAAAAACATTACCTGGTAGCTCTTTACCTGGTCTCCTGCTCCATCAAAACATTTTGTCACTTATGTTCCCCTTTTTCTTTCTATAACTCATATTTTTCTGATTATGCCTTTACGCTCTGCTTGACGACACCAAAATCATGAATTCTGGCAGTATTCTCTAACTGCTACTGAGTTCCAGAGCTGATGAACAGGCGCTCATTCTGTTCAGAATTTTTCCCATTTATTTTATTCTCCTTCAAATGGGAGAGATTTCCTGCATTAATAGAGTTCCCAGGACTTTATTTTTCTGCCCTTTTTCCCTCTGACCTGCATGTGGGTTGGGTTGGAGTGGAGGAAGTGAAAGGGTTAATTTAGAATTATGTCCAGCCACGCAACAATCTTTTGTATCTTTCAATGTATACTACCTTTTAAGAAGCTTTATTGAGGTATAATTGACTTTCAATAAACTGCATGTATTTAAAGAATACAATTTGATAAGTTTGACATATGTGCATACCCATGAAACCATCACCATAATTAAGATAATTGCATCTCTATTACTGACCAAAATGACATTTCTCATATTTTCTTATAACCCCTTCTTCCTGTCCCTCCCTGGTTACATCTCCTTCCCCCACTACTGGACAACCACTATCACTATAGATAAATATCTACTTATTAGATTTTTATAATGAAATTGCACCAAATGTACTCTTTAATTAAGCATGATTATTTTGAGATTCATTGATATTATGGTATGTGTCAGTAGTTTATTCTTCTGTTTATTAGTTTATTATAGTTACTAGCTATTATAGTATGCACCAATAGTTTATTCTTTTGTATTGCTGAGAAATATTCCATTGTTTGGATATAACAGAGTTTGTTTATTCAGTTACATATTGATGGATATTTGGGTTAGTTCCATGTCTTGGTAATTATAAATAAAGTTGCCATAACAGTCATATAACATCTAGGTTTGGATATTTACTTTAATTATTTCATGGGAAAACTCAGGAGTGAAATGACTGGATCATAAGTTGGGTGTGCAAGTCTAACTATAAAAAAATGTCAAACGTTTCCAAAAAGGTTGTACATTTCCCATCAGCAGTGTAGGAGAGTGCCAGTTCACCTATATCATCACCAATACCTTGCATGACCAGTATTTTTAATATTAGCAATTCCAAAAAATTTTGGTGGTATCTCATTATGGTTTTAAATTACATTTCTCTGTGACTAATGATGTTGAGCATCTTTTCATGTGCTTAATTGCCATTTGTATATCTTCTTTAGTGAACTGTCTTTTTAAATTAGGTTGTCTCTTTTCTTAACATTGATGTTTGAGAATTCTTTCAACATTTGAGATACAAGTCCTTTATCAGATATACGACTTGCAAATATTTTCTTTCAACCTCATTTACAAGTATATTAGATCAATTAAAGTTGTCCCTCAGGTAAATAATACTGTTTTTTAAAAATTTTCATTTCCTTTTGTACTTCATTTTGTATAGTTTCTATTGCCATGTTTTCAAGTCTTTTTTTTTTTTTTGCAATGTCTAAACTGTAATTCATCCCAGACAATCTATTTTTCACTGGGTACCTTGTAGTTTTCATCTCTGTAAGTTCATTTTGGGTCTTTTAAAATATCTTCCATTTATCCACCTAACTTTTTAAATATACAAAAGGTGGATTTTTTTCTCCTTTCTATGGGTTTTATTTTCTTGCTTTTTTGAATACCTGATAATGTTTTGATTGGCAGACACTGTGAATTTTACCTTATTGGGTACTGGATACTTTTGTATTCCTATAAGTATTCTTGACTTTGTTCTGGGTCACAGTTGTTATTTTTGAAACATTTGATCATTTTAGATATCGCTTTTTGGCTTTGTTAGGTGGCACTGGAAAAGCACTTAGTTTATAGCCAATTATTCTCTACTATTGAGGTAAGACCCTTCTGTGTACTCTGCCCTGGGCCCCATAACTTACGAGGTTTCAAGGCTGTCTAGTGGGAACAAACTATTTCCGGCTCTTTGTAAGGTGTTTTCCCCCCCAGTCTTGAGTATTTTCTTCACATGCATAGGCTGATAAGTACTCACCTGAATACTTGAGGGGGAACCTGTGGAGATCTCAGAATTTTCTCTGTCCTTTGAACTCTATCCCCTTGGTCTACCTGGATTCCATTTGCTCACATGAGGCTCTGCTCCCCGTACTTGCGCAGTAACCTGGTTACGCTCTCACAGTAGCAAGCTGGGGCAATTATAGGGCTTACCTTATTTGCTTTCCATCTTTTAGGGATCATTGGACTTCACTGTTTCAGGGCTGGTGACTTGAAAACCATTATTTCCTATAATTTAATGATATTTTTGTTATTGTTTGGCCAGATGTGGAAGGAATATTATGTTTTTTGGAGAGTATGGCAAAAGGTCTGCCTTTATAAATGTTTTATTGCTGTTAGTAAACCTTTTATTACATTTCAATATTAAAAAAATTTATAGTTTTTAGGTGAGAGCACTTCTGTGATCTGCCTTTTCATCTAATATATGTACTCTAATGTTTTAATTTGATTGCACATCCTTTTTTGCTACTAGATTTTGTAATCCTGATGTTAGCTGAGGGTACTATGTTCCTTAAACTCTACAAAAAATTTACCGGAATCCCTCTTCAACATTTTGAAAAATGTTTAATGCTCTTCACCCCAGAAGTATGCTTTAGTGCACAGAGATTGAAACTGCACTAGTGCATGAGGAAGAGGGAGGAAGGGAGGAAGGAGGAAGTCAAGGAAGGAGGAAGAGAGGAAAGGAGTGAGGGAGGGAGAAAAATTGGTTGGTTGGTTGTTCTAATTTGGTAAAACTATTATGGAAAACTAGGTTTAAAACCTAGTTGGTTAAGCTGACGTATATGTAGAGATTGCCAATGTGATGAGTTCAGGGTGTGATATTGTGATATAATAATAAGAAATATATATTTGTTTTTCATTGCAGGTTTCTGAGAGCTCCTAAAAGCCTTGGCATTTCCTGAGTGATATGGATGAAAGGAGCATCCTTTGTTATTTGTAACTAACTCTTTTCAGCCACACATGAATTTATACTAATGAGGTGACACTTGAAGGATGGTGGATAGTTACAAAAAAATGTCAAGGCATGATTAGTGGGTTGAAACTTTCAGTCTCCCCATCCCTATCCTTTGCCCCTGCAGGGAGGGAGAAATAGGGTGGAGATTGACTCAATTACCAATGGCCACTGATTTAATCAATCATGTGTATTTAGTGAAGCCTCCCTAAAAACACTAAATGACAGGGCTTGGAGGGCTTCTGGGTTGCTGAAAATGTCAAGGTACTAGGAGGGTGGCATGCCATGAGAAGGTACGGAAGCTTCTTCCCCATATCTTGCCCTATGCATCTCTTCTATCTGGCTATTCCTGAACTGCATCCTTTATAAGAATCTATTAATAGTAGATAAGGTGTTTTCCCAATTTCTGGGAGACACGCTAACAAATTATTGAACCCAAGTAGGAGGTCATGGGAACCCTGTATGTATGGGAGGCCTGAACTGCAACTGGTGTCTAAAATGGGGACCATATTGTGGGACCAAGCCCTTAACTTGGGTGTCTGTGGCAACTCTGGGTAATTAGTGTCAGAATGATATACACTATAAGAGACCCCAATGGTATTCTCAGAGAATTAGAGAATTGCTTGATGTAGAAACTCCACAGGTTTGGTGTCAAAATTGTTGTGACTACAGAAAAAAGGTGTTTTGTTTTTGTTTTTGTTTTTTTTTTTTTACAGGGAACCTCATACCTTCTGGATGAAGAAGAGTGAGAATGGCATAAAATTGTGAACCACATAATATGTACAGAATTCCTATTTCTGCCCACCCTGTAACTTTTCTTCTTTTCCCTTTTGGTTGCAGATCTCATTTTCTGGGCCAAAGACATGGGCCAATCTATCCTACTGTCCCTGGCCACATGGATGGTTCATGGAGGTAGTGAGATTGGGGAAAAGTGAGGGCTCTTGGCATAAGATAATTTGATCTGCTCTTCTCTGTTTCAGAATTTAAGCTGTAAGCAGATACATGAAAACAAATGGTAGTTGGTATTGGTACTACTCATTTGATGCCAACTGTCTGTAGAAAAGATCCTAACCTTCCATGGGCTTTTTATTTCTTAATTTAGAACCATATTTATAAATTCCATTTTTGTTAAAGTAACCAGATTTTATTTCTAGTTACTTGATATCAAAGTACCTTATCTAATATAGGCTTTAAGCAATTTGGTACTATAGGAAGATAAAATTTGAATGTATGATGAAAACTGACACTAATAGGTAGGTGACCAGGGTCATGGAGGACTTAATATTTCATGTTGTTGTGCTGCTTGGTCTTTATTTTGTAGTGGCTTATAACAACACAAATTTATTATCTTACAGCTCTGAAGTTCAGAAATCTGATGCAGGTCTCACTAGGTTAAATTAAGATGTCATCACAAATCATGTGAGAAAGAAAAGAGTAGAGTGAAATATTTAAATGTTGAAAGGAAAAAAAATGAGCCTAAAATTCTGTATCCAGTAAAGTTATCATTCAAAAGTGAAGGAGAAATAATAACTTTCTCTGAAAAACAAAAACAGGGAATTTGTTGCCAATGGACAGTCTCTATAAGAAATGTTAAAAAAAATTCTTTAGAGAGAAAGAAAATGATATAGATCAGAAAGTCAAGTCTATATTAAGAAATGAAAAACATTAAAGGAGGGATAAAAGAAGGTAAAACAAAAAATTAACTTTATTATTAATGGATATTAGAGATAACTGTTCTAAATAATGGTAGTAATGATGTATCGAGTAATTAGCTTATTTATAAGTACAATAAATGACAAATGTTATAAAGGACTGGAGAAAGAAATAGAAAAGGCTGCTATTAGGTTCTGTGCTACCTGTGAAGTGGTAGAGAATTATTTGAAAGTGGACTTAGATTAGTTTTAAATGTATGTAGCAAACTCTAGGGAAATCACTAAAATATTTAAAATATTAAAAATGTTAAATAAATATTAAATACAAAAAAATGAAAAAAGGAAGTATAATTGATGTCCTCAGAAATGAAAGAAGATAAAATTACATAAAATGCTCAATTTAGACCAGAAAAGACAGAGAAAGAAGAAAATATAAAGAAAGAAAAAAAAGCATAATGAATAGAAAAAAGTTACAAATATGGTAGATATTAATCCAACTGGATCAATAATCACTTTAAATGTGACTGGTCTAAATATACCAATTTAATAGCAGAGACTGATAGAATGGATAAAAACTCAAATGTATGTCGTCCACAGGAAACCCACTTTGAGTATAAGACACAGATAAATTAAAAGTAAAAAAAATGGAAATGTCATTTTAACACAAATCAGAAGAAAGTTGGAATATCAGAATTACTTCCAGGAAAAGCAGATTTCAGACAAGAAAAATGATCAGGGATAAAGAAGGGTATTATATAATGAGAACTAGGTTTGAAGAGTATATAACAATCTTTAATGTGTATGTACCCTATAGAGCATCAAAGTATATGAGGCAAAAACAGAAAGAATTGCAGTGAGAAATAGTCAAATCCACTATTTTAGTTGGAGGCTTCACCATCCCTATATCAGTAATTGTCAAATCCAGCAGGCGGAAAATTAGTAAGGATATAATTGAGATGAACGGCACCATCAATCAACAGGATCTAATTGACATTTATAGAACATTACATTCACAACAGTAGAATGCACATACTTCTCAAGGTCACATGGAACATTCACTAAAATAAACCACATTCTGGTCCATAAAACATACTTCAACAAATTTAAAAGCTTAGAAATCATGCAAAGTATGCTCTTAGAACACAATGGAATTGAACTAGAAACCAGTAACAGAAAGATAACTGAAAAATCTCATTTGGAGATTAAGCAACACATTTCTAAATAACACATGAGTCAAAAGAAGAAACCTCAAATAAAATTAAAAGTATTTTCAACTGAGTGAAAATAAAAATATAACTTATAAAAAATCTGTGGAACGCAGCAAAAGCTGTGCTTAGAGGGAAATTTATAGCACTGAATATATATATTAGGAAGAAAGACCTAAAATAAATAATCTAAGCTTCTACTTTAGGAAACTATAGGAAGAAGAGCATTATAAAATTAAGCAGGTTTATTAAAAAAATAATAAAAATTAGAGCTAATAACAATGAAGTTGAAAACAGGAAAACAGAGAAAATAAATGAAGCCAAAAACTGGTTCTTTGAAAAGATCAGTAAAATTGATAAATATCTAGCCAGGTTAACCAAGAGAAGCAAAGAGAAGACACAATTTACTAATATCAGAAATGAAAGAGGGGCCATCACTACTGATCCCATGGACATTAAAAAAATAATAAAGGAATATTATAAACTACTCTATGGCCTATAAATTTGGTAACTAAAGTGACATGAACCAGTTCCATGAAAGAGACAACCTATAAAACCTCACACAAGGAAAAGTAAATAATCTGAAGAGGCACATATGTATTGAAGATATCAAATCAGTAACTTTCCACAACAGAAAGCACCAGTCCCAGATGAATTCAGTAGTGAATTCTGCCAAATATTTAAGAAATAAATATCAATTCTTTAAAATCTTTTCCAGAAAACATTCTAGAAGGTTTTAATCTCATACCAATTACAGAAAATTACACCAAAGAAAAACTATAGACTAATATCTCTCACGAACATTAAAATCCTCATTAATATATTAGCAAATCTAAACAACAATCTAAAGAAAGAGTTATATACTATGATCAAGTGATCTTTATTCCAAGTAGAAAGTCTGGTCCAACACTTGGAAATTAATTAATGTAATCAATCACATCAACAAGGTAAAGAAGAAAACTCATATAAGCATAACAATAAGTGCAGAAAAAGCATTTGACAAAATGCAACATCCTTTCATAATAAAAACTCCCAGTGAAATAGGAATAGAAGGGAACTTCTTCAGATGGATAAAGAGAATCTATGAAAAGCCCCATCATACCTAATGGTGAGAAACTAGACACTTCCCCAAAGATTAAAAACAAGCCAAGAATGTGTCTTCAATTCAACATCATACTAGAAGTCCTAGCTAATACAATAAAAAGGAATAGAAGAAAAAATTACGCAGTTTGAGGAGGAGGAAATAAAACTGTCTGTTTGCAGATAACATGATTGTCTGTGTAGAAAATATCAAACAATCAATACAAAAAACCCTCCCAGAACTAATAAATGAATATAGCAAGGTTGCAGGATATAAGGTTAGTATACAAGGGTCAACTGGTTTCCTATATATCAGAAATGAATAATTGGGATTTGAAATTAAAAACAATGCCATTTAATTAGCACCAAAAAACCTGAAATATTAGGTATAAATCCAAAAAAAAATACATGAGATCTATATCAGGAAAACTATAAAACTCTTTTGAAAGAAATCGAAGAACTAAACAGATGGAGAGATATGTCATGCTCATGGATAGAAAAACTCAACCTTATTAAGAGGTCATTTCTTTCAACTTTATAGATACAAGCAATTCCAATAAAAATCCTAGAAATTTATGTTTTGGGTATTGGCAACCTGAATCTGAAATGTATATGCAATAGCAAAAGACCTGGAATAGCCAATGCAATACTAAAGAAGAAGATCAAAGTTGGAGAATTGGCATTACCTAATTTCAAGACTTACTACAGAGCTACAATAATCTAGACAATGTGGTATTGGTGAAAGAATAGACAATTAGGTAATGGAACAGAATAGTTAGCCCCAAATAGACACATTCAAATGTAGTTAACTTTGGCAAAGGAGTTAAAGCAATTCAATAGAGAAAAAATAGTCTTTTTAACAGATAGTGCTGGAACAATTGGACATTTATATACAAATAAATAAATAAATAAATAAATAATAATTAGACACCAACCTTACAGTTTTCACCAAAGTTAGTTCAAAATGGATCATAGACCTAAATGTAAAATGCAAAACTATAAAACTTTAGAAATAATATCAGAGAAAAGTTAGGTGATGCTGTTTTGGTGATAAATTTTTAGATACAACACTAAATGTAAAACGCAAACTATAAAACTTTAGAAAAAATATCAGAAAAGTTAGGTGATGCTGTTTTGGTGATAAATTTTTAGATACAACACCAAAAGAATGATTTTTGAAAAAGAATTAGTAAGTTGGACTTCATTGAAATTAAAAACTTCTGTGTGAAAGACAATGTCAAGAGAACGAGAATGCAAACCACAGGCTGGGGAAAATATTTGAAAAGACATATCTGATAAAAGACTGTTATGCAAGGGGTGCCTGGGTGGCTCAGTCGGTTAAGGGGCTGCCTTCATCTCAGGTCATGATCTCAGGGTCCTAGGATTGAACCCCATGTTGGGCTCCCTGCTCAGAGGGGAGTCTGCTTCTCCCTCTGTCTTTCCCCCTGTTCATTCTCTCTCTCTCCTTCAAATAAAAAAATAAAACCTTAAATAAAGATTGTTATGCAATATGCAAAGAGCTTTTAAAACTCAACTATAAGAAAACAAACAATGCAATTAAAAAGTAGGCAAAAGCCAGAGCAGACACTGTACCAAAGAAGATACATGGATGGCAATAAACTTATGAAAGATGTTCAACATGAGATGTCACGAAGGAATTACAAATTTAAACGACAATGAGAAACTACTACCTGCCTATTAGGATGCCTAAAAATAAAAAAAAAAATAAAAAAAACCCTGATAATATCCTATGATGATAAAGATATGGAGCAACAGGAATTCTTACTCATTTCTAGTAGGGATGTAAAATAGTACAGCCACTTTAGAAGGCAGTTTGGCAGATCCTTACAAAGCTAAATGTAGTCAACCAAATGATAAAGCAATGTGTTCCTAGGTATTTACCTAAATGAATCAAAAACTTATATTCATACAGAAAACTACACATGAATATTTGTAGAACTTTTTTCATTATTGTTGCAAACTGAAAGCAACGAAGATGTTCTTCAAAAGGTGAATGGGTAAATCAGTTGTAGTGTACCAATAGAATGGAATATCATTCAGCAATAAAAAGAAATGATCTATCAATCCACTAAAAGACAAGAAGAATTTTAAAATGCATATTGCTTTGTGAAGGAAACTAGACTGAAAAGGCTACATACTATGTGACTCCAGCCATATGGCAAATACGATTATAGCATGGGTATTTCTGACCTAACACAAAAATGAAAAGAAATTAAAAAAAAATTTAAAATAGGAATGACAAAGTTTTCAGTTTCTCCCTACCACCATGTTTGTCAAAGTCATGACTAGATGAACCTAAAACTTTGCCCTTAATTAGGAATGTTTAATGACTTTCCCTAGAGACTCCAAACTTCTTGATATGATCCTTGTTTACTTCTCTAATTTCATCTCTACTCACTTTCCTCTCACTTGTACCTGGTTTTAGACATGTTGAATTTCTTTCATTTCTTTCATGGCTCCCTCTTTCCTCAAAGCTTTGAACACACTGCTCCTTCTGCCCTTTCAACTCTTCTCCCTTTGCCTGGCTATTCCTCTGGACTGCTCTTCAGAAGTCACTTCTTCCAGAGGCCTTTCCTAACCTTCTGAAACTGAGTTAGGTAGCCTGCATGTTCTGTGACAGCCATCTGTATATTTTCTACTGTAGTGTTGTTATCCTAAAGAGTAATTGCCTATTTAATTGTTTCCATTCATGGACTAAAAACTGTGAGGGCAGAGACAACACCTGGCCTGCTCAACATCTTGTCTCAGGTGACCAGCATGGGTATCCAGCACAGAGTGGATGCTGTGAAAACATTCCATCAGAATATTCTGCGTGTCAGTATTTTCTGAAAGCTCCCCACGTAATGCCAGTGTACAGGTGGGGTGAAGAAACAGTGGCATTTTCTTCTCTCATATTACTAACTTCAACCTTCCTTCCTCACTCCCATACCAACCAGTCCTTATGCCAGAGAATAAAAGTTTCCCTGATAGAAAATAGACTTGAAGGATGTTAAGACCAATTGGGAGAAAAAAATAAAGGTAAAAAGATAGGGTTGGAGGGAAATTTATTAAATTCAGTTTTAGAATAAGTTTTATATTGCTGTATCTTTAGTAGATAAGTTCAATATATATCCTGAAGTTCAGAGAAGAGGTAGGTCCAGGCTGCTGGTACCTATTTAGATAAAGACTATAGGATCTTTATTCTATGAGTACTATTAAATATTTTTGTCAGAATAGTTTCATTGGGACAGTGGGGAAACCAAATTATAAGGAGAAGAATCAGCCAGAGTAAATCAACATTTTAAGAACTTTGAATAAAGATAAAAGCCATTGAATAGATGTTTTAAAGTATATAAGATTTAAAAAATCTCAATATACTCAATATATCTCAATATCTCAATATACTCAAATGAGAGTAGCACTAATGACATACATTAGTTTCAGGTGTACAACATAGTGATTCAACTTCTCTATACATTATGCTATCCTCACCACAAGTGTAGCTACCATCTGTCAACATACAATACTACTACAATATCATTGACTATATTCCCAATGCCGTACTTTTTATTCCTGTGACTTATTCATTCCAAAAATGGAAGTTTGTATCTTTGTATCTCCACTTCCTATCACCCACTTTGCCTATCTCCCTACCTTCCTCCCATCTGGCAACTATCAGTTTATTCTCTGTATTTATAGGTCTGATTCTGCTTTTGTTTATTCATCTGTTTGTTTTAGATTCCACATATGAGTGAAATCATGAGGTATATCAGATAAAAGGAAACATATTTCTTTCAAAATAATTATCTCTCATCATCTCTTTGTCTAACAGGAGAGAAGCTTGAAGAGATTGAAGAATGTTATTATAGAACCAAAGAGATTGAAGATAGAGAGGTTGGGAGGAATGCATGGTAGAGACTTGTTTTGAAGGCACAGAAATGAAGAAGGTCAAGAGCACAACGAAATGCAGAGGACACACCCCACCCCTATCTTGCAAGATTGGAGGTGAACAGAGACATTTGTGGAAAGAGGAATTTGACAAGGATGATCCTGATAGCCATAATTTTTCTTTGAAATAAGAATCAAGGTATTCTATGGAATTAAAATGTATTTGTATGTTTAGTGCTATTGCTGTTTATTGGATAGATAATTGAATACTAAATATAACCCATAACTTTTAGAAAAAATGTTTACAGTTCAAATAAAAATAAATTAAAAGAAGAGAAATGAACTTGAGTTCAAGGAAATAACTTTTTTTGCAGAAATTTATTTCAGGTTTTTTTTTTTTTTGACTACTTATGGTAGGCTAAAGATCAATGCATCTACATTTGCCTTCAATTTCAAGGAACACATCAGTCTCCTCTCAATCATACTCCCACCCCAAAGTTATTCTCCATTTTAAAATATAATTTCAGAAATTTCATGCTTTGATGTCAAAATACCTAACTGATAATACTTAACCAAAATTAAGTCTGGACTCTTAAAATATCTTGGAAATATTAACTAAAATTGGTGTAAGAATCTACAAATATAGTTTTCAGCCAAAATTACCTCAAGAAGTAATGCTATGTGTTAGTTTTTTTAAGTGAGATATATGTTAGTTTTTTAAGTGATGAAATTATATACCTTGCTTATTTATCTGTGCCAAATGTACTCAAAAAAAAGGGCATAGAATAAATAACAGAATTTTAGAACAACAAAATAGGTAATAGGTAATAAATAGGTAAATTATTTACAGTGCTAGAAGCAGCAGAAGCACACAGGCAGTGATAACATGTTGGATTATCAAAATAATTTACAATTTGGATTTGGGCTATGTTTTTGTACTGAGAGTTGAGTAATGGACTCCCTGATATTCTGTGTAATTCCTTTACCTAAAATAATTATGAAATGATGGACAAACTTGATTTAGAAGGAGATGATTTCTCTCATCTATCTATCATCTATCTATCTATCTATCATCTATCTATCTATCATCTATCTATCATCTATTCTTTTATTAGATAGTTATCTGCAATGCTGAGAATTTTCTGTTCTCCCTCAATCATGTGCAAGACCTACCTCTTTAAACCTTCCTAGATCTGGGCATGTGGTGAAGTGTTTGGCTTTCAAAAGTGTTCTCTGTAAATAAAGTCAAGTAAATCTAAGTAAATGAAAGGAGTTCTTAAGTCAACAGATCTGGAATTAGTAGGTGCTAATTGTCAATAGTGATTGTCTAACACATGAATAATACATTTGAGTGGATGCTATCAACAAGCTCAGAATAAATAAAAATTTACCAGACTGCAAACTGAAATTTGTGAGATTTCACTAATTTCTTATTACTTCACTTGATCTTGAGTAAAAGAACATACTAGAAGCATTACATTGTGATTGCCTTTTTCTATTTTCCTTTTGTTGTTAATGATTGTTATTTTATTCAATAAAAATTTCTTTATTACTTAAATTATAATTTCATAAGGTCCTAATAATGTCTGTTTTGGGTACTAATGAAGCATTCTTTATTTTCTTCCTAATGTGATCTATGTTTCCATTTTCCTATGTTTAAGAGATAAACAGGTAACTAAATGAGAAGTTAAAGTTAGTTGAGGTTATAGAAAATGCTTGTGTTAGAGGATTAAAGAATAGTCAATGAGGACATTTTCCAAACTATTTTATCCATACATTCTTTGGCTGTGATTATTGGCTGTGATCTATTTCTATTATTGCTAATAAATAATGGAGAGAATGTGCTATATGTTAAAAATTAAGATTTTCCAATATTTGAAATTGTTCCATATTTTATTGCTGATTTGGTTTTGCAAAAATATAGTCCAACTCTCTAAATTTGCCATTTGGAAATGTTTATTATAATAATATATATCTAAATTAATTTTTGCATTTTATGACATTATTGGAGATTTCTTAGTGACATACATACTGCAATATAGAATTAGGAAATCACTGGTTCAGAAAGAAGAGATAAAAGTTTGTGAAACTAGTTTTATTCAAATTAGTTTTTCTTTCAAAAAACTTTAAATGAAAAAGATTCAAGTATAAAAACTTGAAAAAATAGCACTTTGCCTTTTCTTAAACCTCATCCTTGAGTCTTTATGATATTTAATTTTGGTAACTACTTCTTTTAGCTTTAGCCTTTATGCATGTCAACATTTTTTGAATAGCAACTTTATGCCAGTTATTAGAGACACAAAGATATTGAAGTAGGAGGATAAACAAATTGTTTTATTTAAACAGTGAATTGCTGAGAAGTAGTTAAAGTACTAACTCTACAAGAAATAAGAAGCAAATTTTTAAAAAAGTAAATTACAAAAGAATAGGAACAATATGCTACCATTTACAGAAAATTTTAAACACAAAGGAATAAGAGCACACATGGCTTAAATTATACATAAAGAGAAAGTATGGAAACCTATATTGAAGTAGAATGAGTAGAAAGAGACTAGAAAGATACGAGGTTGTCCAATCACAAAATATGTTAGAAGCCCCAGAGAGGAATTCAGACAACCTGGAGGGCAATGGAGAGTTACTGGAGTGTTTTAGGTGTTCGAGGACAGGTGCAAAAGCATGCTTGGCATAATTGGGTGTGTACTTTAGAAAGATTCACTCGGGGGGCATGGGGGTGGCTCAGTGGGTTAAGCGTGGGACTCTTGACTCTTGATTTTGGCTCAGGTCATGCTATCAGAATCAGGAGATTGAGCCCTGTGTTGGGCTCTGAGCTTAGTGGGGAGTCTGCTGGAGATGCTCTCTCTCCCTCTCTCTCTGCTCCCCTCACCCCTGCACGCTTGGGCATGCATGCACTCTCTCTTTCTACTCTTTCTAAAATAAATAGACCTTTAAAAAAAAAAGGAAAGAAAGATTCACTCGGGCCTCTGCGTGAAGACACTGGATGTGGGTAGGACTGGAAAAACAGACCGACTAGGAGGATGGGGTATTAATCCAGGTGAGAGATGCCTGTGGCCTAAACTGGGGTAATTCAGTGGGAAGGAAGAAAGTAGGCAAATTTGAAACGCAAGAGATTTGATAGCAAAGGACTGAACTGACTTGATTGAGTCAATGAGGCGGGAAAGAACTAGGAATGTTTCCAGCCCATCTGTGATATGATCAATCCTCTAAATCCAACAGTTTACAAAAAGTATAGAGAATGACGCTATATGTTACATTACACCAGGGAGATGGAATTGGTAAAATCCAGATTGTGAGACAATCCACACAAACGAAATTTCCAAGCTTTTCCGTGAATAATCTGCAAGAGGGAGCCTATAGGTCAGTGGTCCTCGACTGCAGGTGGTTTTGCACCTCCACTGGACATTTGACAGTCGGGAGATATTTGCAGTTATCACACCCTGGGAAGTACTACTGGCATCTAAATAAAGGCCTAGGATGATGCTAAACATCCGATTGTACACCGGACTGTCCGCACAACAGTTGTCAGCCCCCAGTGTCAACTGTGCTGATGTTAGGAAACTCTGCTGTAGATTACAAGATACTTAAAAGACATATCAACACAACTACAATTTATGGACCTTCATACTAAAACATGTCTAAAGAAAGGTCACTTATTCTATATTTGTGAACATTGACTGGGTATTTGATAATATTAACAACTCGTTTTTGTATTTTAGATGTGACATGGTATTAAAGTTAGTTTTTAAATAGTCCTTATCTTTTAGAAGTATATATCAAAATGCTGATGAATGAAATTATATGATAGCTAGGGAGGGGATAATAAATGGATGAGGACATATGATATTTATTAGGACTGGATGGGGGTATGTGGAAGACTTGCTACATTATTCTCTCTACTTTTGCTTATGTTTAAAAGTATGCATGATTAAGATGTTTCCAGTGTTCTGTTTTGCATGATATCATTCACTAACAAATAAATAAACATAAATTATGAAACAAATAAACATAATTATAAAATATTTTTTTCTCTCCTCTTTCTCCTCTCCATCTTTTCCTTCTTGTTCTTTCATTTTTTACAACTGATTTAATGATAGAGATATTCCCGTATAACATGCTTTGTTAATATATACTGAGTATTTCTTCATATCATTAAATAATTTAAAAACGTTATTTAAAATGCTTCATATCACATTGTTGAGATATTTATTAATCTTTTGCTTTAAAATAACAAGATAATTATGCGTATGTGCATAAATCTGGTAGGGGCTCTGGTTATGTCCTTAAGATAAATTCTTTAACGTGGGATTACTGAATTAGGGGCACTAATGTTTATCACCTTTTTAGTATAATCTATGATCAAGTTTCTGTCCCTAAAATTCTTACCAGTTTATGTTCTCAAAGTGAACATTTTGTTGTGCCCTCATCTCTAGATGTTATCATTTTATAAACTGTATTCTAAAGAACCAGGTATAACGAGATTTTGTTTTAATTTATATTCTTTGGTTTCTTAGATTATTTTTTTATATATTTAATAATCCTTTTTTTCTCTTATGGAATATCCTTGTTTCTGTCAAATCTTCTATTAGATGTTTATCGTTTTCATACTAGTTGATATAATATTTTGTTATATTTAAATATTTGCTATTTGGGATAATATTAAAAATAATCTACCTAATTTCCCTCTTTTTAGTTTTGTGTATAATAATTTTCACATAAAATAATTATAGATTTTAAGTAAAATCTCTAATTTTTTTCCTGTCTAATATGTTCTATTATTTTTGTCACATAGAAAGTTATTACTATCCTGATGTTATCTATCTACATTTTGTTGTATTTTAAGGTAGCTAATTCTATTTAGCTTTTAATTTATTTTAATGTTTGTTATGACTTTTTTTCTAAATAGGTAATTATGTTGGCACTAATTATTAAACGATTCATTAACTTGTGATATCCAATAGCATTTTAAAATACTATATAATATATGCTAGGAACTGTTTCTGCGCATGTCATTCAACTTACAAATTGTTTATCTATCTTCTTGACATATTTTATTATAATATTTATTAATCACATTTTTATTTATTATTCATTATATGTAAAATGTGTTTTATACTTTATTGATTTTTAGAATGTCTTAAGATCATTATGTCATTATAATTAAAATTTTTTCTAGACTCTTTTCACCATAGTTTTTTGGATTATTACTAGAATCAATTATTGAAATTTCAATGTTATTCTATTAGTCCTTTTGAATTATTTCAGATATGTAAAGAAATTTGGCAGAGATTAAACATCTTAAAAGATTTTATTTTCTTAATTAGGTAAATTTATCTTTCAATTTTCCTTAATATTTCTAAGTACATTTTGCAGAAGAATTTTGATGGATACTGTACATTTCTTATAAAGTTTATTATTGAGAATTGTATTTTTTGATTCTGTTGTGGAGAGATTTTTAAAGCTTTCTAAGTGGCTATGACACTGTATGTGAAAGCTATTGAATTTTATATTATATTTTCTTTCTGGGTACTGACATTATTTTTGTTTCACTTAAAAGATGAATTTTTCTGAATCTTCCGATAAGACACATAATTCACATTTAATAACTGTTTGTAACTATTATTTTGGCTGTGTCATATAACAGAATATCCAAAATTTGAATAGATTGTATTCTTATTGCTTTTTTATTTTTAAAAAATGTTTTTAAGGATTTTATTTATTTATTTGAGAGAGAGCACACAAGCAGGGAGATGGGGTAGAGGGAGAGGGAGAAGCAGACTCCCTGAGGAGCGGGAAGCCCCACGCAGGGCTCGATCCCAGGACCCAGAGATCATGACCTGAGCCAGAGGCAGACGCCTAACCAGCTGAGCCACCCAGGCTCTCCTTCTTGCTTCTTTTTTAAAGCATAATTCTTTTGTATAGAGATTTAAAGGGAGTTAAAATTAAACAAGTTAATAACGTAAAATTATGTCAGATAGCACCCCCTCAATACACACAAAAGCAAACTCAAAACTTGAACCACCAAATTCATAATCATCTAAAATCAGTATTCATTACCTCATTCACTTCTATCATAGTGTGATGGTGTTACAATATCCACGAGTAACACTGAAACTCGAGACTGGAAGCAGAAACATTTCTGGCAATAGTAAAAATTTCTGACTTGGGGTTGTAAAATAAAATAGCTTGGTAGGAGCAGAGATGTCTTCAGGGAAGTAAACTGTGCATCGTTTGGGTGGAGAAAAGCAGTACAGATAAAGACAGAAAGAAGCCACTTGGAAATTGGGGATGCTCAGATAATCGGTATCAGGATAACTGAAATCCAAGAAAATTCCCAGTTGTCACTTTGCTTTGCTCCAAGGAATACACATTCTGTGTTGCCTACGGAATATTTGTATAGATTAGTACTTTTCTCAGCTTGAATTTATAAATGTGTGTCACACAAATGGTAAGGTTTTCTAAAAGTATTTATCTGTTAAAAACTTCAAACCTTGTAAAAAGAAGCAAAAATGCCTTTCACACAATGATTTCTGGACAAATAAGAAAACTCTTCACTTTCAAAACCAGTAAGTATTATAAACTGGTGTATACCAAGTAAATGCTAAATGGATGTCAAATGAACTATAAATACATGTCTTTGCTTTAGTAAATAACTAGTGTTCGGATACCTTTAATGTTTTTGTAAGATTTAGTCTGTATGCTTAAATGATGTCACAGCAGTCACACTATCTAGAAGAAAATTTTTATAATAAATTTCCCATTGAATTATTGCAATGGACATGTTTAAGAGAATCAGATTTTCATAGTATCTTGTTCAGTTACAGCCCTAATCAAGTCCTCAAATCATGCCTTTCTATAATGTAAGATAAATGATTAAGGGTCCATTTTGTTGTTAATTCCCATTAGCACTGATGAGCCCCAAGCACATGTATCAAAGGCAGAATAGACTCTTAAAGAACTAAGAAATCTTAAATATCTTAAAGAGGTAAGATATTCAAAATGTCTAAATTTGATAGCACTTCAAGATCATCATTGTCTTAAGCAGAGTACTGAAAGGTGTTGGTAATTCAATCAACAGAAGCCACCCCTTTTCTCTAAACCAGCGTTGAACAATTGCTCCTGAATGGTGTAGAGGGAAGCTCTTCTGAAAATACTGTCATTTGTCTGTACCCAAAGCTCTTCTGTAAATGCCGTCAACTACCTGTAGCCATTGAAGACTTTCTAGCACTAGAAAAATAAATAAATGCCAAACCGCTCCCTACCAGCTTGTGTCTGGGTTTGTCTCAGCTCTACATGTAATCTTCTTTATTGAGAAGCTGGCTCTTCCTGCCTCCCATTTTTCTGTTTTAGAAACAATTTACAGTCTCTTTATAATCATGGGGTAAAAAATGGCTTCCTTGTAGGACTCTGATATACTAGGAATCCTTCACTTTGGTCCTACAGCTACCAGCAAGCTCATGATTCCATTAAGCAAATTCTAAAAACAAGTAATTCCAATGATGTCTATTTATATCTTCCTAATTCTCTTTTCTTATGAAACATTATGGATGCATATCTGTGGAGCTGAGAGGCTGAGTGGTCTCAACAATTTCCCTTCACATTATTTATTTTACCAAAGATTGCTTTTAAAGTCTAATTACCTGCCAAGGCTAATGTTACCTTTTGCTTTAAACCTTCCCTTGCTCTAATGTACAGAGAGATATTGTTTGCCAAGTTGGGTTAGGAATGGCAATAATAGCAAATAAAAATCTAAATTAAAGAAGAGAGTGTAAATAAATTTTTAATCATACAAAATTTAATACTTAAGGAACGAAATATTAAAAGTCATTTTATACAGAGTGAATTTATATCAGAGCTGAATTTAAAGTTGTGAAGCTTTGAGTGATATGATAATCATGTTTTTCCCCTTTCAGTTGTACTAAGGGATTGAAATTTATATACTCAATAACTAGAAAAGTATCATAAAGGATCAGACTGGAGGAATCTGTCTCTCTCCATTTTTTGCTGTCACTCCCACAGTGATTTTAATATTTTTCCTNTACTGACATTATTTTTGTTTCACTTAAAAGATGAATTTTTCTGAATCTTCCGATAAGACACATAATTCACATTTAATAACTGTTTGTAACTATTATTTTGGCTGTGTCATATAACAGAATATCCAAAATTTGAATAGATTGTATTCTTATTGCTTTTTTATTTTTAAAAAATGTTTTTAAGGATTTTATTTATTTATTTGAGAGAGAGCACACAAGCAGGGAGATGGGGTAGAGGGAGAGGGAGAAGCAGACTCCCTGAGGAGCGGGAAGCCCCACGCAGGGCTCGATCCCAGGACCCAGAGATCATGACCTGAGCCAGAGGCAGACGCCTAACCAGCTGAGCCACCCAGGCTCTCCTTCTTGCTTCTTTTTTAAAGCATAATTCTTTTGTATAGAGATTTAAAGGGAGTTAAAATTAAACAAGTTAATAACGTAAAATTATGTCAGATAGCACCCCCTCAATACACACAAAAGCAAACTCAAAACTTGAACCACCAAATTCATAATCATCTAAAATCAGTATTCATTACCTCATTCACTTCTATCATAGTGTGATGGTGTTACAATATCCACGAGTAACACTGAAACTCGAGACTGGAAGCAGAAACATTTCTGGCAATAGTAAAAATTTCTGACTTGGGGTTGTAAAATAAAATAGCTTGGTAGGAGCAGAGATGTCTTCAGGGAAGTAAACTGTGCATCGTTTGGGTGGAGAAAAGCAGTACAGATAAAGACAGAAAGAAGCCACTTGGAAATTGGGGATGCTCAGATAATCGGTATCAGGATAACTGAAATCCAAGAAAATTCCCAGTTGTCACTTTGCTTTGCTCCAAGGAATACACATTCTGTGTTGCCTACGGAATATTTGTATAGATTAGTACTTTTCTCAGCTTGAATTTATAAATGTGTGTCACACAAATGGTAAGGTTTTCTAAAAGTATTTATCTGTTAAAAACTTCAAACCTTGTAAAAAGAAGCAAAAATGCCTTTCACACAATGATTTCTGGACAAATAAGAAAACTCTTCACTTTCAAAACCAGTAAGTATTATAAACTGGTGTATACCAAGTAAATGCTAAATGGATGTCAAATGAACTATAAATACATGTCTTTGCTTTAGTAAATAACTAGTGTTCGGATACCTTTAATGTTTTTGTAAGATTTAGTCTGTATGCTTAAATGATGTCACAGCAGTCACACTATCTAGAAGAAAATTTTTATAATAAATTTCCCATTGAATTATTGCAATGGACATGTTTAAGAGAATCAGATTTTCATAGTATCTTGTTCAGTTACAGCCCTAATCAAGTCCTCAAATCATGCCTTTCTATAATGTAAGATAAATGATTAAGGGTCCATTTTGTTGTTAATTCCCATTAGCACTGATGAGCCCCAAGCACATGTATCAAAGGCAGAATAGACTCTTAAAGAACTAAGAAATCTTAAATATCTTAAAGAGGTAAGATATTCAAAATGTCTAAATTTGATAGCACTTCAAGATCATCATTGTCTTAAGCAGAGTACTGAAAGGTGTTGGTAATTCAATCAACAGAAGCCACCCCTTTTCTCTAAACCAGCGTTGAACAATTGCTCCTGAATGGTGTAGAGGGAAGCTCTTCTGAAAATACTGTCATTTGTCTGTACCCAAAGCTCTTCTGTAAATGCCGTCAACTACCTGTAGCCATTGAAGACTTTCTAGCACTAGAAAAATAAATAAATGCCAAACCGCTCCCTACCAGCTTGTGTCTGGGTTTGTCTCAGCTCTACATGTAATCTTCTTTATTGAGAAGCTGGCTCTTCCTGCCTCCCATTTTTCTGTTTTAGAAACAATTTACAGTCTCTTTATAATCATGGGGTAAAAAATGGCTTCCTTGTAGGACTCTGATATACTAGGAATCCTTCACTTTGGTCCTACAGCTACCAGCAAGCTCATGATTCCATTAAGCAAATTCTAAAAACAAGTAATTCCAATGATGTCTATTTATATCTTCCTAATTCTCTTTTCTTATGAAACATTATGGATGCATATCTGTGGAGCTGAGAGGCTGAGTGGTCTCAACAATTTCCCTTCACATTATTTATTTTACCAAAGATTGCTTTTAAAGTCTAATTACCTGCCAAGGCTAATGTTACCTTTTGCTTTAAACCTTCCCTTGCTCTAATGTACAGAGAGATATTGTTTGCCAAGTTGGGTTAGGAATGGCAATAATAGCAAATAAAAATCTAAATTAAAGAAGAGAGTGTAAATAAATTTTTAATCATACAAAATTTAATACTTAAGGAACGAAATATTAAAAGTCATTTTATACAGAGTGAATTTATATCAGAGCTGAATTTAAAGTTGTGAAGCTTTGAGTGATATGATAATCATGTTTTTCCCCTTTCAGTTGTACTAAGGGATTGAAATTTATATACTCAATAACTAGAAAAGTATCATAAAGGATCAGACTGGAGGAATCTGTCTCTCTCCATTTTTTGCTGTCACTCCCACAGTGATTTTAATATTTTTCCTATGTCTTTGCTGATTTCTTGTGCCAAACATTGTTTTCGAACACAGACGGTTTTGAAATGAGTACTATAAACTGCATGTTTCTTAGCATATACACACNGTCTTTGCTGATTTCTTGTGCTAAACATTGTTTTCGAACACAGACGGTTTTGAAATGAGTACTATAAACTGCATGTTTCTTAGCATATACACACATTTTACAGGTACTACAATGAAATCTTTAACAAGAAATGAAAAATAGAGAACTGCTAAGTCTCCTGCCAGTTTCAAACTTTACTAAACAGACTTGTTGTAAGTCTTAAATTTAAACAATTTTTATCACTTGACTCAAGCTTTATTATCTTTCTGAAACATGAAGGAAAAGAGAATCTTTCACAAACCAAACTACATCACATTTGCTTTATCCGTGGTTTTCAAATGTTTTGGGCAAAATTCCAGAGACACTGATGGATTTTATGCATTTAATTCATGTTAAACTGGAGTTGTGATTTATACAGCTACAGTATGCTGGAGTCTTTTCCCTCCGAGTAGTGGCCAGAACATATTGTTAATTTATTGAATTCTTTGTAGAAAGTGATGTATGCATTATTTGAAAACAGTAAAGTAGCTTCAATGAGTCATATAAATATATTCAATATCTTATGAAAAAAAGCATAAAACTTAAATAAGGATAACTGGTCTTTTCTTGGATTAGATCAGAGATGTGATAAATGTTTCTTTTCATTAAATGATTACCGTATAATTGAAAGAGAAACGAGGCAGTCGGTTGCTCTAGCCACGTAAGCCTTTTCTGCAGCTATACATAAACCACTATAGGCATCTCTTTCTCTTGCTTTCACAAAAGTGAAACAGTCATGCACGGCATAATGGAATTTATCTTCTTTGAATTAGGATTAGAAAAATCAAGTTTAGTAAAAGCACCCCATCCATCGTTTATCATGTGTTATCTATAATTATAAAACGACAATGCGTAAATTGTACTATAAGCCACTGAGGTTTATTTTGTGAAACACAAATATTTTCTTCCTCTGATGAATGAAAGGCATATTGCGAGAATTGTAAAGGATTTTTAAAGTGATACCATACCTTCTTGAGATTGTGGTTCCTACATCTTTTTCCCTAGTCACCATTCCCTTAGGTTTCCATCACAAAGGGAGCACATTGTTTTCAAGTTAAGTCAACTTTGGACATCTGATTTATGGAAAGTCAATCAGATATTTTTCTTCTGGACAACTGTCTTCCCTCATGTCCCCTCTCTGAATGTTATTCACACATGGTATTTACCACTGTAATTCACTCATACTTCTAAGTGTTTTTGTTAGGAGGAATCCTAACCAATGGACCACAGGTGACTTAGACTCTCTTGTTGATCAATTGTTCATTGAATAAACAAACCTGTCTATAAAAAAATTTTAGTCCTAAACAATTACCATTATGTCCTAAATAATAATAGATCATTTCAGACCTGAGAAAAATTGTCCTATACTCATTAATATTTTGTGCAAAAATTAATTATATAAGCCATTCTTAACATAGGTTACGGAGAGAGTGGTTTCTTCTCCGACTTGTGCAGCTGATAAAACTATCAGAACACTCGTAAAATGGCACAGTTTGGGGAATATGACCCAGTTCAAAATATTGTTAATGCCACAAGTAATTTAGAATAGAACTTCCCAAATGAATAACTACCAAGAAAAGCATAATGCCCAGATTTGAAAAGGCAAAGCATTCCTGGTGTTTCACAAAAGAAGCTATATCTTTCAGAAGTTTGTTATATTTTGAACTATTAATGGTCTTCTTATGTTAAGTAGTCAACACTTACTAAAACCGAATTTCTCAGATTCTTTATAATAAATCAACATGAAAACGATTATGAAAGGAGTGGGCCATGATCTGTCATTCCAGGGCAATCAAGATATTTGTGCGGGTCTGCTCTGCCCTACTCTGAGGAGGTGCCACCTCAGACTTTTGGAGGTGCCCAACACGCATGGCTTTATGTGGTCACCCTGCATTCACTTATGACTTAAGAATACCTAAGAAATTTTATTTTTGATGGGGATAATATTTCACCCCCTTTTAGCATTAAGGGAACATATTTCAGCTTATTTAAAATGTGCTTTTAAACTTACATGTGAAAATAAAAATTCTGTTTGAAAATCCAAATCATATCACTATTATTTGGCAATGAGGCTGCGATAATGAAGGACGAAGTAGGGTTTAAAAATTTTTAACTTTGGCATCCTGACTTTTAATAAAATTTATGTGGATTGATGATATTTAATTTTTATACAGAGTCTGAATTTTGTTACTCCTTCCATGTTGGCTACCTTTCTTTTGCATTAAAAATTGGAGTGACACTATGTTAACGTTAAGAAAAAAATCGATGCTACCCAGATTCTTCATCAGAAAACTGAGAAGATGCCAGTACAGTTTGAGGGCAACACAGTGAAATCTTAGAAAAAATATGGCTGAAGGAAACCTCTAGAGGTTATCTTTCTGCTTCATTCTGCTGGCTTTAGGCAAACTTTACCTAAAATATTGTAGGCAGATGGGTATCTGGACTGTTTTAAAAGATCTTGGGGGAAGTAATTCCATAATCTTTTAATATCCCTTTTTATATCTAATCTATCTGTCCATTTAATTTATTTTATCTTCGGCAGACATGGATAATGTTACCCTTTAAAATACAATTTGTCATAACCTTGATCATTGAGGTAATGTTTACATATGAAAGAAAAGATGATGATCTCTTCTGACAGAAAAGAATATTGTTATTATAATGTTAAGGATGGGCTTTAACATTAATTGTCCATGCAAAAGAAGAATAAATTGTAAATTTTGAGACTAACTGGAGCCAAAGATCAAATTCATTCTTCTTAATGGGAAGATAATGTCACCCTCAGAAGGGTATCTAATCTTTTTTTCCATAAGAAAAAAAAATTCTGCTTCTAAACATGGATAGACTCTTTGTACAACAGCTGTTATATTCACAGTGGCTATTTCTGAAATCTCTGTAGAAGTCTGGTCTTCAGTGCCTTCATATTTAGTGTTCAGTGCTTGTCTGTGCTGCATTAGCTGCATTAGTAATAAATGGATAACTCTACACATTGTCACCCTTCAAATGATCATTGTTAATAAATGAACTAAACACAAATTCATTTTCAAAAATTTTTTAAATCAAAGAGCCTTATATTTGTGCCTTCTCAGAATTTTCTCATAATTTTAACAAAGGCATATTGTTTTATAATTTCAGAGGTATGACTATTAAATAAAGATGTTAAAATAACTTAGATAAAATTTGTGTAGTCCTTTTTTAAGAAGTAAATTAGTACACTATATATTTTTTCAGTTATAATAAAACCCTTCATTTGAAACAGCCTATGTCTCATTTCTTTCAAGTTGGACCAGCTAGCCAATTAAAATGAGTAAAACTGGATGGGTGGGGAAAAAATTAACCACCAAAAACAAAATCTTTATTTTTATTGTATAATAGTATACAGATATAACATCAGATATTTTATTTTACTTTCATCTAAAATGGAAGCAAGTACGGGAGCTATTGAATAAGTTCA
Source organism: Ailuropoda melanoleuca (assembly GCF_002007445.2). Lineage (NCBI taxonomy): Eukaryota > Metazoa > Chordata > Mammalia > Carnivora > Ursidae > Ailuropoda > Ailuropoda melanoleuca. The sequence continues at coordinate 15,539,021 of NC_048233.1, forward strand.
ATGATTAAAATTTCCTTTTTTTCATTCATTACTCCTTTGGTTTGGATCCAAAAAATGTTTCACTTTCTTCTTCTGTTCTAGTCAACATTGGGTTTTGTGTATTCTGTTGTAATGCCTCTTTTAATTTTAAATGATGCTTAGTTTTCTTCAGTTCATTATGGAAAACAGATGTTCTCAAATACAGCTACTTCCAAACATGTATCAAATCTTTGCAGGAGAGTTTCTATAATTCGTAGAGTTCTGGTTTTCAGTGTCACCATATTTGGATTTGTAAAACTATATTGCATGCTGGTTCAGTAGAAAACCATTTGTAATTCTTCATTCATTATGTGTCCTTTATGTTTTTTTTTTAAGATTTGGTCTTTAAATACAGAATTTGAGGATTTCAGATTTCAAGCAATCCCTTTGTGTTTGAAGAACAATCTTAGCATATGACAATGAGCCAAAAGTTTGGTGCCATTTTAATTTTCCGAAGTTAAAGTTTCTCTAAGAACGAGCCGCTTGAATCACAAATTTGTGTAACTGGTGCAAAAATTACTGGAAAGAAATTTAAAGAATGTTGCTGTTTAAAATATCAATAACAACAACAACAACAACAACGACAAAAAGCCAAGTTTTTGACTGGGTTTTAACTGGTGACAGGCGGTGATTTACCTGAATGTCAAGAACAAGCAATTGTTTCCAATTCTGTAGGATTGCGTCGTGTTTGTGTGTATGCATGTATTTGTATGTATATCTTCGGCCCTATGTCATATCAATGCTACTAACCCTATGTACTATAGACGATGAACAACTAGGCCTCCATTTCATCAAGCCAAGCATCAACACCTCAGTGGTTTAAGCCGTGGGAGCATATCCATGAGGAAGGTCTTCATTACTACGTTCATGATGTGTTTCAATGTTAACATCTTTAGCTCAAAGAGTCACCTCATAAATGACACAATGAACACATGTACATTTTCTGCTCTTATATTCAAGTTTCATACCACTGTAAGAGCAATACCTTTTTACATGCTCACGTATTAAATTACTACATTTGCCTCTTGAGCATTTTCCTCACATAATAAATAATTTTCTCAATTTGGGCCTATCATTGCACTACAGAATGAATAACACAGCCAAATAGGTATTATTATTTACATGCAGACTTTTATCAGCTGCAATGGAATGCTCAAATATACTTAACCTTTTCCAGTATTTTGTCCTATAAATTCTCAAGTCTATCTTATATACTCTGAACTGTATTTCCAGCTAGACTTGCATTTGCAAATACTTGGTTCTGTTTTGGACTCATAATTTCTGCTATCCTCTATAGACACTTCTTTATGAACTTATCAGCTATAAAAGGCTTTAATGCCAGAGCATTTTTTTTTCAGTTAATACACATTTGCATTTCATTGTAGCATCACATATTTTATTTGAATTTCAAAATAAGTCCTGTTTAAATATCAGTATTTTTCAATTAATTAAACTTTTACNCAGTTAATACACATTTGCATTTCATTGTAGCACCACATATTTTATTTGAATTTCAAAATAAGTCCTGTTTAAATATCAGTATTTTTCAATTAATTAAACTTTTACCATACATTTTTCCATATATTAGTCAGAATTCTTTTTTTTTCCATATCCGTGAATTAAGTGGCGTTCTTTTACACAGACATGAAATATTGACATATTAAACATAGGATATTCAACAGTTCCACAAATAAATTTTTTTCCTGTTTTTCATGAAACATGGGACCCTCTTGCCTTATCTTTTATTTCTTATAAAGAAGTGGATATAAAAAATTTTCCTTGATTCTAGTAGATGAAAAATTATAGGAGAAATGCTGTCATAAAGGGTAGCTGCCACCTAGCCTCCCTAGTGACAGAGAGACAATAGGGGATGATGGGGTACTAAAGGACTGAAGAAAACATGCACCACTTAAGAAGGTGAGCCACAACCATTTTTAGCTCATTGATGCCATATCACAATCTGGGCATAGTTTTACAAATGACCTGATGTATGAAATTATATGTGAAATATCCTTCCCACATTAGAGTAGCTAAGAACAAAATACTCAGTGGCCAAATTTGGCTCAAGGACCACAAGTAGGTGAGTCTGCTTTAACACAAGGTTGTTGTTGTTTAATCTGTAATAGTATTATTCAGCCTTATCACCCAGCTTTACTAAGTTTTCTTCCCAAATAGCATCTCATTTAAATCTCATTAAATAATACCATCCTTCGAGAATGACTCTTTTTTGCTTTTGTTGATGATACACATACAAAAAAATCTGTTATAGAGTTGCAAGGAATTTTGCAAAATGTTTTGAATTTGTGATGGATACAAGTATTCACTCTGGAGTCTAATGACATTGGGTAAATAAACCTTTTGTATCTTAATGATCTTATCTATAATATTAGTAAAGAGTGGTTCATACTAGTATGGTTTTTGTGGGAATTAAATGAGACAAATATGTGAATATCTTAGCATAATCTGATGCATACTTTTTTAAAAATAGACTTTTTTTAAAGAGCAGCTTTCGGTTCACAGCAAAACTGAGTGGAAAGTGCAGAGAGTTCTCATATACTCCTGTCCCCAAGCATGAATAGCTCCCTCACTATCAGTATCTCATAGCAGAGTAGCATATTTGCTACAATTAATGAACCTACACTGACACATCATTATCACCCCAAACCTATAGTTTACACTGGGGTTCACTTTTGGTGTCACGACATTCTATGGGTTTGGACAAAGGTACAATGATGTGTCTCCACCATTACAGTATTATACAGAATAGTTTCACTGCCTAAAAATTCTTCCCTTATCAATCCCTCCCTCCCTTCAACCCTGGACCACTGGTCTTTTTACTGTCTCTAAAATTTTGGCTTTTCCAGAATGTCATATAGTTCAGATCATTAGTATTTAGTCTTCTCAGATTGTCTTCTTTCACTTAATAATATGCACTGGGGGTCTTTCCATGTCTCTTTATAAACTGATAGTTTATATCTTTTTAGCACTGAATAATATTCTCTTGTCTGGATGTACAATTTATCCATTCACCTACTGAAAGATATCTTGGTAGCTTCCAAATTTTGGCAGTTATGAATAAAACTGCTATAAATATCCACGTGTGGGTTTTTGGGTGGATGTGAATTTTTAACTCATTTGGGTTGAAATAGCACGTAAGAGTGCTATTGCTGGATTGTGTGGTATGAGTATGTTTAATTTTATAAGAAACTGCCAAGCAATCTTCCAAAGTGGCTGTACCACTTTGTATTCCCACCAGAATGAATGAGAATTCCTCATCACATCCTTGCCAATATTTGGTGATTTCACTGTTTTGGATTTTTCACCATTTAAAAAGAGCTCAAAGAGGTATCTCATTGTTTTAATTTGCATTTCATTAATGACACATACTATTATGCATCTTTTCATATGCCTATTTGCCATCTGTATATCTTCTTTGGTGAGGTGTCTGTTTAGGTCTTTGCCCACTTTTTTTCATCAAGTTGTTCATTTTCCTGTTGAGCTGTAAGAATTCTTAGTATAATTTGGAGAACAGTCCTTTATCAGTTATGTCTTTTGCAAATATTACCTTCAAACCTGTGGCTCGTATTCTCATTTTTTGACAGTTTCTTTTTCAGGGAAGAAGATTTTAATTTTAACGAAGCTCAGCTAATCAATTACTTCTTTTATGGATTGTGCCTTTGGTATTATATTCCAAAAGTCATCACCAAACCCAGTGTATTCTAGATCTATGATCCAATTTCAGTTACATTTTCTGAAGAATGTAACATTTGTGCTTAGATTAATTTTTTTTTTTTGCTGTGGTTGTCCAGTTGTTCCAGCATCACTTGTTGAAAAGACTATCATTTTTTTCCCCCATTGCATTGCCTTTGTTTCTTTTTCAAAAATCAGTTGACAAAGTTTATGTGGTTCTATTTCTGGGCTCTCTATAATATTCCATGTATTTATTTGTCTATTTCATCAATACCACACTGTTTTGATTGTTGTAGCTTCAGAGTAAGTCTTGAGGTAGGATTGTCAGTCCTCCAACTTTGTTCTTATCCTTCAAAATTGTGCTGGCTGTTCTTGATTTTCTCTCTCTCCATACAAACTTTAGAATTCATGTGTTGATATCCATAAAATAACTTAATGGGATTTTGACTGGAATTGTGTTGAATCTATAAATCCAGATAGGAAGAACTGAGATCTTTTTTAAAAAGTTATCCAATATAATTAACATACAATGCTATATTAGTTTCAAGTGTAAAATACAATGGTTCAACAATTCTATACATTTCTCAGTTCTCATCAGGATAAGTGTGCTCTTAATTCCCTTTATCTAGTCCACCTGTTGCCCCCCCCCCACTCACCTCTTCTCTGGAACCACCAGTTTGTTGTCTATGTTTAAGAGTCTAAGAACTGACATCTTNCCCTGTTGCCCCCCCCCCCACTCACCTCTTCTCTGGAACCACCAGTTTGTTGTCTATGTTTAAGAGTCTAAGAACTGACATCTTGATAATATGATCTTCCTATCCATGAACATGGACTATTTCTCTAATTATTTAGTTTTTTGATTTTTTTCATCAGCGTTCAAATTTTCCTCATATAGATCTTATGCTTGTTAGACTTATACCTGCTCTGTCTTTTTAAGGCCTTAGTAAACAGTAGTCATTCTTGTTAAAAAAAAAAGTTAAAATGGCATTATTAACAGAAAGTGACATATTCCCATTGATATATTTGAAGGAGTCAATACTGATTTAAATAAACATGTTCTGGCATGATTTCAGTGAATTGGTGAGTGTTCGGTGATAGGTATATGGGTGTCTGTAATACCATTTATACTTTTGTCATGCCTAAATATTCAAAAAATTAAGCTATAAAAACTTTCAGCCGTACAAATTGATCATAGTATAGCACAGACCAAAGCCATGTTTCCAAGATTTAAATCCTAGTTGCACAGCCTACTAATGTGTAAGTCGAGGCAAGTTATTTAACTTCTTTGTTCCTAAGTTTCCTCAGCTATAAAATGATAAGAATAAATTAGCTCATTGGGTCATTGAAGAGCAAATGTAAGAAATAATGCTAGATACACACTTAGCAATATGTAACAAATAATTAATACATTATTTTAGTGACTTCTGAAAATAAATGGAGTTTTTAAAAAATAAAGTTTATTTAATTGATTATGAAAGAAATATGTGCTCACCAGAGAAAAACAGAAGGAAACATTAACATTTTAGTGTCTTTTTTTCAGTTTTTTTTTTTTTTGATTCATGACTTTTTGTTTGTTTTCTTTTATATAATTGTGTTCCTATTATATATACAATCTGGCATCCTGGCAGTTTCTTTTTCACTTACATTATGACAAAAATTGCCCATTTTTAAAAAGATTTATTTATTTATTTGAGAGAGAGAGAGGGAGGAGGGGCAGAGGGAGAAGGAGAGAATCTCAAGCCAACTCCTGCTGAGCACAGAGCCCAATGTGGGGCTCAATCTCATGACCCTGAGATCATGACCTGAGCTGAAACCAAGAGTTGGAGGCCCAACCTACTCAGCCACCCAGGTGCCCCAAGAATTTGCCCCCTTTTTTTCCTTTTTTAAAGGGGCTTTATTTACTTTGAGAGAGAGAGAGGGAGAGAGAGAGCAAGTGTGCACAAGCAGGGGGAGCAGCAGGCAGAGGGAGAAGTAGGCTCCCCGCTGAGCAAGGAACCTGATGCAGAACTTGATCCCAGGGTCCTGGGATCATGACCTGAGCCAAAGGCAGACGCTTAACCAACTGAGCCACCTAGGCGCCCCAAATTAGCCCATTTTTAAGTAAACACATTTTTTAATAGATAGGAAACATTCTGCCCAATAGTTTTCTTGAACTATCATTGGTCATTTAGATTGCACCCCATTTTCAGTTACTTCAATAACCTTAATGAATATTTTTTACCAGGGCTTATCTTCTTAGGATTCCTCATTAAAAAAAATTTTTTTTTGAGAGAGAGAGAGCACGAGTGAGGTCGGGGAGGGGCAGAGCAAGAAGGAGAGAAAGAATCTTAAGCAGGCTCCATCCTCAGCAAGGAGCCTGAGGCAGGGCTCAATCTCACAACCCTGAGATCATGACCCCAGCCAAAATCTGGAGTCTTACGTTTAACCAACTGAGCCATGCAAGTGCCCCTGATTATGCGAAGATTTTAAAAAATTACTTCCATTACACAAATATGGATATTAATCAAACCAATTAAACATATCTGAGTATATAGGTATAATGGAAGGGATTTTCCTACAAAACAAGATATATTATTGAGTCATAAATATTGTTTTCAACTGCTATTTCCAGCTAGCATAAGATAACCAGTTGGATCCCATTGAATTGGCACACTTGTAGCCAGAGACAAAGGAACTGAAGCTTCTGATAACCTGAGCGGAATTGTGCCCAAGAAATGTAAACTTTCACTGACATTCTTGAACTATTGAAATTATTTCAAAAAGCCACCTACTGACAACATAGGAGCCATCTGATTCTCAGAAAAAACACATGCCTTGAACAAAATCACATCTCTTGACTTCTATTTTGATATGTTACCAATTCCCATGTTAGTTTTTTGGCAATTCAAATATACTACAATTTAATTACTTATAATAATTGCAATAAATGAAGTAATAATGAAAGAAAAGTAATAACAAGGGAAAAAAGTTGGTAGTTAAATTATAGGTAGTGCCAATTTTATAAATCTAGCACACTGTTTTTAGATGTAAGTTAGTTTTAAGCCATTCTACTGTTATCATATGTTTGTATATGCATGTGAATTGGTAAAGATTCATCTGTCTTTATATAAAGAGGCTGGACTTTTGGGGGGAAGGGGAGGTAAATGAAAAAAAAAACAGAAAACAGGAAAACTTGGGCTGATTTTCATGGAAGACATCCATATTGGAAAATGTTAAATCTATTATTGATTCCTAATTACCAGTGTCCCACAACAACAAAGGCCAATCTTAGGGAGACTTAGAATTATCCAGACCAAATTGGTGATATCAATGCAATGAATGAAGAGTAAGCTGTGAGCCTTCTGAGTGCTTAGCGTTTTGTGTTTGAACAGTAAAATTAAGGTGGAGTTCTTTTTTTTTTAAATTTTTTTTTAAAGAATTTATTTATTTATTCGACAGATATAGAAACAGCCAGCGAGAGAGGGAACAGAAGCAGGAGGAGTGGGAGAGGAAGAAGCAGGCTCATAGCGGGAGGAGCCTGATGTGGGGCTCGATCCCATAACGCCGGGATCACGCCCTGAGCCAAAGGCACACGCTTAACTGCTGTGCCACCCAGGCGCCCCTAAGGTGGAGTTCTTAATGTCAGCAATTTTTTGAAGAGGGTAGGGACACATTGGCATTACCATATCTCTAAAAATTAGGGGTTTGCTTTGTCTCTTTCCAAAGAGTAAGAAGTACAATACAATTCCTGCAAAGTAGGCTTTATACAAAGCACTAGCATTTAACCTAAATATATTTATCTCTCAGTACATCAAGTTCTTAATTGCCAAGCATATATTACCAAACTGAAATTGAAGATAAATGAATATTTTATGTGTAGTCTCCAAAGGGATAAGAATTAAAAATTAAATTAAAAGGCACTTGCCAAATGTTTTAATTTGCCTGTTAAAAAAACAAACACAAATATTTGATGCTGACTATATTTTAAATTCCTCAAATCTAAGTCAGTCAATCTCAGTAGCTGTAATTTGTAACTAAATAGGATTTTCTTACCAGAACGTAATGCTGACAACAACAAGACGGTAACTGTTTTTACTTCTTAATTCACTCTTGCTCTGCTATCGTTTGAAATGTTGTCAGGTAGCAAAAATTACTAACACTTTTTGAATATTTATTATATATCAGGCATTCCTCTGAGTATTTTATATGTATTAGATCATTTAAACCTCACAAGAACCCTATGGGATACATTCTATAATCATTCCCATTTTATAGAACAGAAAACCGAGGCCCTGACACGTTAAGTGATGTGTGCAGGATAATGTAGCTACTAAGTAGCGATCTGGAGTGAGAATCCATGCTCACAATCTCTATACAAAACTATAATATAGTGAAGTCTCTACGTGCATATCTGTTAATGTCGGGTAGACTGACAGTTTTTAATTCATTTCTCAATGAACTGGAATATGTCTTAACACATTCTGTAATATTTTATTTCCCAAAGATAAAATGAAGGTTAGATTTAATTATATAGAGGGCCTTTGGAAATCACTTTCATAAAAGGAAAAACCAAATTTTCTTTTAAAACATCATCAAGAATGCTAGGAAATCACAGGTTCTACTACCTTTTTAATTCCTCTGTAGAAAAAAAATAAATCATGTTGTGTTAAATCCATGTAATATAAGGCTGTTATCCATGGGTTGCTTTGAATTTTCTTTAAATTCCTTCTACAGCACTGTATTTATCCCAAGTTAGTAAATCCCTTTAAACCCCTATTTTGTGGCTATCTGCCATGTGCTCTTTTTACCTAGAGGGTAAACCTAATGTTTAACTGTGTCCTTCTATTTGCCTTAAGTAAAAGAAAACCCTAATATGTCAATTACAGCCAGCTCTCAATTATCTGTTGTCACGGGACAGAGACCACAATAGCAAGGATAATTTAAATCCAAGAATAATTAGAAAGTCTAATTTTGACATTATTTTTATTCCTCCCCCTAACAAATCTTCCCTGTTTGAATTGAAATAAGTAGAAAAATAGACTTAATCAAATATTACCCATTTTTTGGTTTAGGTTTTCTTTTTCTTTCTTTCTTTCTTTCTTTCTTTCTTTCTTTCTTTCTTTCTTTCTTTCTTTCTTTTTTTTGTTGCCTCTGATAGCCNATTTTCTTTTTCTTTCTTTCTTTCTTTCTTTCTTTCTTTCTTTCTTTCTTTCTTTCTTTTTTTTGTTGCCTCTGATAGCCTGGTAAAAAGGCTAATTTGGATAGAAATCTATCAAAAGATGTCCCAAAAACTAAACGAAGGAAGAAAGTAGTTTATATGAGAAAACCTCTATTATTCATTCATTCATTATTTAAGAGATTCTCAGGTAAATTTGGGGGACATTATGAAGGTAGGTCTTACCTGAATTTTCCCGAGAAAGAGACCATGCCCCCCAAATTTGAAGTTTTAGATTTCTTTATTTCTTTTTTCCAGATCTTATCGGCCCTCCAGTCGCTGGGCTGGTGCCATCCCATATCCCAGTGATATTAGCACCTCCATTGACATCTGGCACAGTGCCTCCAGTCTGGAACCTTACAGCCAATCAGAGTTGATGATATTGTATTAATGGTTCCATAATAAAATGAAAAAGATGGCCTTCATTCTGATGAAAGCTGTAAAGTAGCTATTGTGCTTGTTTGGTATTGCAAGGCCCAAATGTATTATTTATGCAATTTTTCCTTTGAAAGAAAAACTGAAAGAGCAGATTTCATTTTACAGCATTCAGTCAAAGCTATTGTCTCATGAATGTGAACATTTCTGCATTTTATTTCCTCAGAGTGTAGAAGGCATTTTTCAGAGATCATCTAAGTAGGGATTTAAAAGTTTAAAAACTGCTTTTAAAATAGGTAATCCCTAATGACTGGATCTCTTATTCATACTGGTAGATAAACTAAATCAACACATGCCACATGAAAACTTGCACCTAGTTGGGGTCATAATTTTCAAGGTCTTGGCTAGCCATTAAGACTTTCTGTTTGTTTTAGGAAAATAGAATGAAGTCAGGAATCTTATCATAAAGTAAGTTATTAAGAACAAATATACATAATAACAAAGTATTTAAAAATATTAAATCTGTTTTGTTTAAGCATTTCATTCTGTAATTGTTGTGTAGTAGTTTCATTCAAAAAAGATGCGATAATACCTAAGAAAAGTAGGAAAAAAATAATCTACTTAGAGGGGGAAAAAAAGCCAAAAGCAAAAACAAATTTTAATGTAAAAAACAGATTAATGATAATAAAATGACATAATAATTTTCCTGGTGATTTTATATCCATTTTCTTATTTGAACATCATAAACCCTATAAGGTTAGGTTTAACGTGTGTCTTTATTTATTTTTCTTAACGCAAGTTTTCACCACCCCAAGATCAAGAATCACATGTTCGACCAACGGAGCCAACCAGGTGCCAGATAAAGGAACCGATGCTTCAGAGATGAAGTAAACTGCCCAAGGACACAGCAATTTCAGTGATGGACCTGGGACCTATTTTTGGTCTTCTGATTCCAACAAATGTTTCCCCCACTACTCCGTGGCTCTTTTGCATCCAGTGGTCACTTTGTCCCTGAGCCACTAATGGTGAGGCCTTCCCACTAAAAATTAATAACAAATTAAGCAACAAATGAATTTCCTAACCGAAGAATACATTCTAAGCCCTATTCCTAAGTCCATGGGAAGTTCAGTTTTGCTTACTTTTCTCTTTTTTTTCTTAGAAAGATATCTACTTTGGAAAATTTAAGTTTTTTTCTCCTCAGGTGAGACTCCCGGGAACTAGTTTTCACTCTTCTCTATATTTCAGCCTTTCTCTACTTCCTCCTCCATCTCTTTTACAAGAACCAATTAAACTGGTTTCCTCTGTAGTTATTTTCATTCTCATTTATATAAAACATTTTCTTAAAATACCACTTGTGTGCCTTTATAGCACATAAGGGAATCCACATTAGATCCTACCCTCTGGGAATTTAAACCTTCTAGCTTCTCCCACCTCTACTCTGAAATTCTGAATTATAAAACATTATTTTTCTCCTAAAAAACAAAATTTAAAATCTCATTGACCCAACCCTAACTCCCTCCATTCCTTCTCTTCTTCACACCCCTGGTGGGAAAAACATCTTCTGGTATAATATTATATCACATTTTTATTATGAAATACTGTATACTATGCTATGATAGCAAAACCTAGTTTTATTTTTCACAGATGCTACGTTTTGAACCATGTGGAAGACCCAAACCTACTATTACTCTTAAGGTAAGGAAGGATCTGTTTCTGCCTCTCAGGTGAGATCCAGGAATGATATCATCTGGACCCTGCGGGTTCCTGCTAGGATTTGAAAGGAATTCAGGAGCAAGAGCTAAGATGGTTAAAGGAATAGGGGAACCTATATAGAATGAATTTCTGGATAGCCTATTTAAGACTGATTCTATAGGGGACTAAGCATAAACACTAATGTTTCTCTAAGCATTGCTTGTATGTTCATGATCAGAATTTTTCTTTCTGGTATCAAAGAACATAGGCACTCCCTTCTAGACAGTGGTGTATGATAGAAGGGCCCACGCACAAGACAGAGGTCCTTATCAAATTTTACACACCTGAAACGGTTAGAGCAGAGCAACAGAGAAAAGAGAATGGCAGAACGTATGCTAGTGGTGTCAAACTTCTATTTTTAAAATGTGTCATTTACTAATGAGCTTTCTTTTTCTGAGGAATCTGAAAATCTGCAGTGGAGCTGAGGTGGTTCCACTGAGATACACGATGACGTTGAAATACATGAGGTACTCTGAAACATACCAGGCCTAACTGGAAAAGACATTTCGGGTAAGGTAATGCCAAACTTAACTACTTTGAAATAACCCTGGAAAGTACTGGTGCCACTGGTGTAGCTGGGAGCTGACTGTGCACCATTTTGAAAATTGGAGTGAAGCAACTTGGATAAGAACTTCCAGGGTCAGAAGTGGCTTTCATCTCATCTACGGAACATAAGAGCTAGGATGATCGGTAGGGGAAGAAAGGGATAAAGAAAGGGGGGGTAATCAGAAGGGGGAATGAAACATGAGAGACTATGGACTATGAGAAACAAACTGAAGACTTCAGAGGGGAGGGGGGTGGGGGAATGGGATAGACCAGTGATGGGTATTAAGGAGGGCACGTATTGCATGTTGTACTGGGTGTTATACGCAACTAATGGAGCATCGAACTTTACATAGGAATCTGGGGATGTACTGTATGGTGACTAACATAATATAGTAAAAAAATCATTAAAAAAAAAAGAAGTGGCTTTCATTATAAAATTCACTTTTCTAGAATCCGACTGGTTCGTATACCCCTAAAGCCTAGAGTAAACTTCTTTAGTTCTGATGTCACCTGGTAGATAACCTTCTGGTGCAGGTAGAAAGAATACAGTGTTTCTACTTTGGGCAGTGTTTATTACACTCTTTGATTCCACAACAAATGAAAATCACTTTAGAATGTCTCCCTTGTTTTCCTTTTCTCATTTTGCCATTTTGCCTTTTTCTCATTTTGCCATATGAGAAAAAGCTCCGCTCCTTCCCACTGATGCCAAAAGCCATATTTTCCCGGTTACTGGTGATTTTCCTACTCATAACCCCATCTGCCTTAACTCATGCATTCTTTCTGCCCTTCATTAAGGTGCTCATTCTACAAACACTTGTTGGGCACTTATTATGTGCCAGACTCTGGTGAGGACACACTCTCTGTCCCTGTAGAGGTTACACCCTAAAAAACAGAAACAGTCATGTAAATAAATATTTAAAGAAATTCTTTTTTGGGGATGTGGAAAAAAATACACATATTTAAATGGAGTACAATGATCTATTTCACTCAAGGGCAGACTTCAAAAAAGAGACCGATCCTAAACTTTGTAGACATAAATATTTCTATAAGTATATTTCCAGGGGTGCCTGGGTGGTTCAGATGGTTAAGCATCTGCTTTCGGCTCAGGTCATGATCCTAAGGTCCTGGGATTGAGCCCCACATTGGGCTCCCTGCTCAGCGGGGAGTCTATTTCTCCCTCTGCCCCTCACCCCACTTTCTTGCTCTCTCTCTCAAAGAAATAAATGAAATCTTTAAAAAATAAGTATATTTCCATTATTAAACATATTTTCAATTTCACTCTTAACATTAGAAGTCTATCCATAACTTAAATTAATGTGACGTCTCTGCATAGTTACATTACTATTTCTGATCCCATACTTTTAATCATGGTAAGGGTCTACGTGACATAAACAACCATGGGTTCTTTGTCTCAAGCTAAATTCCTAAATTAAAAGTAGGAGTGAGTACACTGCCACCTCCTCCAGGCAGATTACCACTGTAAACCACTTCTGGCTATTTCAGATAAGTTTTCCAGAAAGAAGTATTTATAATGTCTCTTGACCCCATTTTGATTATTAGGAATGAGAGGCCCAGTCTGGTCTAAAGTTGGTTTAGTTTAGTTTATAGGCATTTGGAAATACCATCTGGAGTTTAAGAAACAATGTTTGATTTATGCAGAGGTATAGGGATAAAGAAGATAAAATTTCTTTGGCGAACTTATCATAAGCTGTCTACAGGCTCTCATATATTATGAATACGGCACGGTCATTTTTTCAATTAAAGGAAAAAATATAACCATCAGGTTGTATGACAAATATTTATTCATCCCCAACTGAATGGTGCAGGAAGAGTAAAGATAGAAAGTAGGATCAGTCCGTGTTGTTAAGCATTGAAGGTTTACACAGAGCGGCACAGCGCTGCAGCAGGCACATTCCAAAGTGATTTTTCTGCAATCAGAGTTTCATTCATTACCCAATTTTCATGCAACTCCCCTGGCATTTGAAATATGTTTCAAGGTAGACTCCCCAAGGGCTTTTCCCCTCCCATAATAACTGATCTGCAGTGTCCAAAGATAGATCTAAATATCTTTGGTGCAAATTACTTGAGGCCTGCAGAGCATGATTCTCTGTCATCTTCATCACATTTCACACCTACAGAACTGATAACAGATTAATATCTAGGCTGAAAATATTTCATCAGCGTCTCTGGCTAAGGCATCTTGCATTATTTTATCTGGGGGCACCAATAAAAGGAGGAGGGGGCCCAGAAAGAAAAAAAAAATTTATTTGCACTCAGAGAGGAGGGAAAAAAAAAAAAGAATTTCCTTTAGTATTATGAGAAAGGCGACAAAGCTGGTCCTGGCAAAGTTCTCTGCTCCGATTATGTATACACTTTTATTCAATCATTGTATCGCTCCGTGTCTGACATTTGGTCAATAGTGCAATCTACCACCGATCAGAATAAAACAGCCGCCCCAGAGCACCTTGGAATTTCATTAGTTTCCTTTCAATGTAGTCCTTATAACTAGATGTTTATTTGGAAACACAAATTTAAAGTTCAATTCTGTGCCTTGTCAATATTAGTAAAAAGTCAATGATCCTAGACATCACTGTAAACCTGATTTTTTCATTTGTCTGTTTATTTATTTATTCATTCATTCATTCAGTTGGAAAAAAGGAGTTGAGGAGGGATAGTAGGGCATGAGAAGGAAATATTAAAAAATGAAATTTGAAATAAAAAAAGGTTTGGAGATAATCTTTACTGGTATGAAAGACTTATTTCTTTAGTAATCTGGGTTTTAAGTATTAAAATGCAAAAATGCACTGACAAAAATAATTTTACACATGCATTAGTCTCTTATATATTGTAAAGGATGTTGAAAGTGAAGATCGATGGGAAAATAATGAGATTAACACAAAATATCACTAATTACAAGGAAACAGCACAACGTGGTATTACAGACACGGGTTTGGTTTTACCCAGACTCAGATGTGAAGAGTGGCTCAGCCATAAATTAGCTGTACGCTTTGGCATAAGTTTTGTCTAAGCCTCAATTTTCTCATCTGAAAATGGGGGTAGTGACACCAACTTGACAAGCTGGACAGGAGATGAAACATGATGAAGCAGGTGACATAGTAGACCCTTAATACTCATTTCCTCTCCACTCTTCTCTCTTTTTGTATAACAATCAGAATAAGAATTAGACAGTGATCTTACTGCTTTAAAATTATTTTTATTCTCCTTCATACATTCTTTTCTTTATTTATTCTTTCAAGATCTATTGTCTACCAAATTAACTGATATGTTTTAAGGCTGTAGAGGAACAAATGACTGAATGAATCAACTAAAGAATCTGAGAAAGATGTTCTCACAAGAATAAGTCAAATGCTATAAGTATTTATATTAAAGCTTTCTTTCTTTTCTTTTCTTTTTCTTTTTTTAGGGAAGAGAAAGCTCGAGTTGGGGAGGGGTAGAAGGGGAGGGAAAGAGAGAATCTTAAGCAGGCTCCTTCCCAGTGTGGAGCCTGATGCAGAGCTCCATCTCAAGACCCTGAGATCATGACCTGAGCTGAAATCAAGAGTCAGTAGCTTAATAGACAGACTGAGCCACCCAGGTGCCCCTAAAGCTTTCTAAAGAAAGAAATTTGATTAGTGTATTATAAGATTAGGGGCGCCTGGGTGGCACAGCGGTTAAGTGTCTGCCTTCACGCTCAGGGTGTGATCCCAGCGTTCTGGGATCGAGCCCCACATCAGGCTCCTCTGCTGTGAGCCTGCTTCTTCCTCTCCCACTCCCCCTGCTTGTGTTCCCCCTTTCACTGGCTGTCTCTATCTCTATTGAATAAATAAATAAAATCTTTAAAAAAAAAGATTCTCTTTTATTGGTCTAATGCTAGTTAAATATTTTAACAGAGTGTACTGAAAGAATATGGTCAAGGCATTATTGGTGTGTCACACTTAGTCTTAAAATGTTATCTGTTTTTAGATAAAAAGAAATCCCAATAAACTCATGAAAGAGACCAAACCACCTGATGTAATGGTAGAATTGACAACTTACGGTTTTCTAATAAAATACATTTCATTGCATCATAACACATTTTAACTTCTCTCCTTTTATACTATCAATACAAAGTGCCATTCACATCCCATCCTTGTGTGTGTGTGTTTCTCCATTTTGGTTTAGAAGCTTAAGATCCATTTTCTAAATTACTGTGTGTAATACCACATGCAATATTAAACTTCCCATTCATACTTTAGTATGCAATTGTTTGTATGTGCTTTAAGCCAGCTAAATATTATTCTATATTTTATTTTTACCACAATAATAATTTTGGATATTGTGTTGGAGCTTAATCTGTTTTTATTGGTTTATAAAAAGCAGAAATACATTAGGACACTATAATATTAATCATCTCAAAACAATACCATATTTTTATAGCATTTCTTTGGGGATTTACATTTTACATGAAGCTTTACATTTTCTAGTGATTTTTCAAATCAGTAATAATTATAATAGCAATTAACATTTATTGAATCTTTACTAAGTTTTTTATATATATTATTCCAATCCTCACAACAAACACCGTAAATATTCTTATTTCCCCTATTTAAGGATAAGAGGACTAAGGCACAGAGAGGCCGAGGGTCACACAGATACTGAGGGACAGAACCAAGACACAGTGTCCACCTCTACAGCT
Organism: Ailuropoda melanoleuca; assembly: GCF_002007445.2. Taxonomy (NCBI): domain Eukaryota; kingdom Metazoa; phylum Chordata; class Mammalia; order Carnivora; family Ursidae; genus Ailuropoda; species Ailuropoda melanoleuca. The sequence goes on from NC_048233.1 coordinate 15,555,271, forward strand.
TGACCTCTTACCCACTGTACTAAGCTGCCTCAGTAACAGAGGAAATTACACATCATCTGTCCATGCACGGGAAAACTCCAAGATGAGAATACAAACACAGCAGACCCCCTATTCACGGTATTGCGTTCCAGAGTTACAGTTACCCCCAGTCAACTGTGGTCCGGAAGTAGATGATCCTCTTTCTGACGTATTATCAGGTCAGTGGTAGCCTAACATTATGTCACAATGCCCACGTCACTCACCTCACTTCATCTCATGACGCTGGCATTTTATCATCTCACATCATTACAAGAAAAAGAAAGGTGAGTATGGCACAATAAGATACTTTGAGAGAGATGCGACATTCATACAACTTTTATTATAGTATATATTGTTATAATTGTTCTGTTTTACAAACAGTTATTTTGTTAATCTCTTACTCTGCCTAACTTACAAATTAAGCTTTGTCATAGGTATGTATATATTGGAAAAAACAGTGTATATAGTGTTTGGTACTATCCATGGTTTCAGGCATCCCCTGGGGGTCTTAGAACATATCCTGCCACAGATTAGTGGTGACTACGATAGTTCCTCCAGCATAATATATGCTACACAGAACTGGAGTCTGAAGATAAGTCATAAAACTTCTAACCCATTATTCTTCTGGGAAGACAACGGGACTACTAATAAAGTGACTAGTTACCAAATTTTCATAAGGAGTAACTTTCAAATCTTTATAAAAGTTTGAATGAAACATAGGGGTGTAAATAAAAGATTAATGAATTTGGTTTTCTATTTTCTATTTGTTATCCTGAACCCAGACTTCACTGGTTCTTATTAGATTGTTTGTAAAAAAATGTCTAGGGGCATTTGTTCTTTTGCTTCTCTTGCCTTCTTTCCTGGAAGGAAAGACTGTCCTCACTGCTGTTAATCAAGAACCCTAATTCCCTCTCACAGCAGCGGGCACATGGCACTTGGTGGTTAATAAGAATATCCCAGTTCACAAATCAAGATCCAAGAATAGACATATGATCTCAGCACAGTCTGTTTTTTCTGAGTCTCTTCTTCCTGTCAAGCTTCTTCCTGCCTCAGGGAATTTGCACTTCTATTTCTCTCCATCTATACTCTTTTTTCCTCAGGTATTCCTATAGTTTTCCTCTTCCCACTTCCTTTTTGTCATTTAGATGTCATCTGGGTACTTAGAGGGGACTTAGAATATCATTAAGTCTAAATGAGTTCCTATACTTCCCATTTATAATTTAGGACCTCAGTCCATTTTATTTCCTTCACAGAACTTAGTACTATTTGGCATTGTGCGTCTCCTTCCACTAGGGTGTAAACTCTGTGAGTGTGAGCGAAGAGGACTTCTTGTTCGTCTCCATGTTCCCAGCACATTAAACAACGGGCCAGTGTATGAACTGCTTAGTAAATATTTGTGGGATGGTCAAATGTGTGGCAACAGATTTTTTTTTCTTAAAATAGTTTGAGTTGGATTTCTATCAGTCATGACTGATAAATTCTAGGTTCCTTATTATGTGATGCTACCACACAGTCACTCCAGATGATTTTTTTAAAAAAACTCTACATTTATAGGATATGCATTTAAAAAAAATGCTAGCAGTATTATTTCTGTTTCACTTATCATCGTAATTTTATAGCTTACAAATATTTTGGACAATCACTGTTTAAAAAATTTAATTACAATGTGTTTATTAATCAAGGTACTAATAAATATTACCTTCTTGTCATTATAATTAGTACCATTCTAAGCACTGTAGAAACGCAAAAAGTATAAGAAAAACAAGGGATGAACATAACACTTAGGAAGTGAGTAGACATATATATAAAAGGCTAATGTAAGTAGTAATAGTATACGTTGAAAATGTGCTAGGAGTTAGAGAAGGATGGGATCTTATTAAATGGCATACTTGGAATTTCCTTCTGGTATATGGAACTAAATCTGGATCCAAAACTGTGAAGTTTTTGGTGGCGAATGAAAGGACAGAACAGCTCAAAATAAGAAGACAAGGTGGGGCCCAGCGTAATTTGGGGGTGGGGGGTGGCAAGGAACATAACGCAGTCCAGTGAAGAATTCATCTGGGGTATTGAGAGAAATAAGTTGATGATATCAGGTTCTAAATTAGAAAATAGGGTCATAAATTAGAAATATTTAGTTTTTGTATTATTTACACTAGAGAACAACAAAGATCCCATGGCACATATTTTAGGGAAATTAATCCAGCATTAATGTGCAGAATAACTATGATATGAAAGAGGTGAGAAGACCCTCTAGAAAACCCTGTGTTGAGGCTCATATGGGAAGTGATGAATCCCTTGTCAAGGGTGGTGGTGAGGACTGTATGCAGAAGGCAGAAAAGACAGCTCATTCAAATTGAATGCTCAATATAAGATATGAGGAAAAGCAAAGTCAGGAGTACTCCTGAGTCCCTATTTTTGAAAGAATGGGAAAAGATGAGACCAGTGATGGAAATACACAACTTGGAGGTGGATCTAATTTTGGGATAATTGGGAATTTGTTTTTGAATTTAAGGTAACGGTAACATGAATAAGTTGAAAGTTTCTATTGGCAGTTCTCAATCCAGGGACTTGAGTGAGTGGGCAAGGTAAGAAGGATGGATTTGGCATCAATAAGCATTGAGTTCATAGGTATCTGGTGCCATCTTATCCATTAGACACAGTAGGCATAATTCCTGGGGCTCGTGATACTCTTAGATACCAATATGTTTTTATTTATTTATTTATTTATTTATTATTTTTTGGTCAGAAGGAAAAAAACACTTTTAGCTCAAAAATGTTTTATTATATCATGTTAATATGTTTGTCTTTATCCTCATGCAGGTGTAAAATATAATTTAATGTTTTATAGCAATGATTCCTAAGATTTGTTCTTCCCTCTATACACATATCTGCATGTATGACATGCCTGTGAGTGTGCATGGTTGTGTGTGGCATGAAGAATAAGCTCTCACTAAATAGATGCCAGGTCTCTGGGATGTATGCTTGCCAGCAGGACCACATGGTAACGACGTTATAGCCAGATCATGGTGAGATGGCACGCATCCTTTAGCCAACTTTCCATACATGGATTCTATCAATTCCCTCAGCCCCTCCTTAAGGGATGACTTTCAAAGCAATAGAAAGGAGGTGAATTTAGCTTTCACAATCCATTTCTCTTTGTTTAGAGCCAGCATTTGTCTCTTTTTGAAACAGAAAAATAAATTACACAAAAACAATTATTATAATGGTTTTAAATATGAACATAAGGAATAAAAGAATGCAGCACTCGAGAATATTAAAGCAAAATTAATGGTATTTTATCATTTAAGAATGGCAAGGACCCTTTCTTCATATGTCTGATCAGCCACATGATTCCTCAGGTCTCCAAATTGAGCACTTAAGGTAACAAAAGGATGTAAAATATACTCTCAAGGCTCGGGTCCCAACTCTATTAGTGATTTAAGGAAATTTTTCAAAGAATAAATGTTATGCGCCATTCACATTTTCTAAGTATTATTTTCCCAATTTTTCTATCTTGTATTCCTCTCATGTCAAACATGAAAGAATTGCTTTAAATTGTGTTCCTGAGACGATGTATTTAAAATTTACCTAAAATTAGGTTGACCACAAATTATTCCTGTTTTTTTTAATTCATCTCTAAAACTGTGTTCCTTTTATTTCTAGACAAACTTTGCTAAAGGAATGACTACATTTCTTTAACACTGCAAAGAACAGAGCTGTGTATTTGAGCAGGTTGACAGCTTCACTTAGCAAACTCACCCTAAATTCTGAAAACAAACCTTACCGACGGCTGACAATGGTTGAGATGACAACAGAAATAATTTTCAGCAGTAACAAAAACAGGTTTAAGCTAGTACACATAACAGTATAAGCTTTTTCTTTTTAAATGATATAAAAAGGGATGCAATCAAAGGAGAAGGAGGCACCATGCCCATTAGGTACAGCACAAAGTCTCGGCCTATTGCAGTAAGTTATTTACAAAATCAAGTTATAGTGCATCTTTTGTCCTTACCAGCAGGTGCAGCTATTAAGCAGGAAACATTCAAATATAATATGGCCTTGAGGGGGAAAATAAATAGACGTTTTTTTTCCCCTTCCATTACAAATGCCCAACACCAGTATGATAATTTAATAATTCAATTTCATTTGCCAAGAAAAATTAGCCATTTATTTGGAGGCTTGAAATCACTGAACTCTGAATGCTTATGTGTGATCAAATCTTACCTTGCATATTTACTTAAAGGAAATGCCTTTTTTGTCCTCTACTCTCTTTATACTATTAGTTTCCCTTCAAGTCTTTCGCAGAAGCCTATAAGTAGAGTGTATGTTTCAGGCAAGTGGAATCAGCTATACATTTCTTTCCTAATAAGGTGACCTACCCAGGCGTATGCTACAAGCTCCCTTATTTTACTGAAAACTGACTAGAGTTCACTTTCAAATGTGGCATCATAATGTGAGTGAGTGCTGGATGGTGGCCTTGATACGCTCGGCTCAGCAGATGGATAACAAAGCAGTGAACACGGGAAGTGCACGGTGGGCAAACAGTGTGTTGGAATGCAAAAAGGAGACCAAGGAACCCAGAAAGCCTGGGTTTCAGGAGCACAGAGGCAAGTGAGATGTAGCTATGAAAGTGGCAGGGGAGAGAATCCACCAATGAGCAATGTTTTACAAGCAGAAGGGGTGAGGATAAAAGTCATTGGCAGTAGCAAATGTTAAGAATTGACCTCCCACCTCCACCCCACTGAAGGTGGTGATTAGAAGAGAAGTTTCAGGGCAAGTGGTATGATATGTTGCCAGACTGCAGAGGACTGAGTGAATATGAAAGGGAGGGCAAATTTGAAATGTCCACCAAGTATCTTGGGTATAAATGTTAAGAAGCAAGTTAGACCAGTATTTGGTAGAATGAATCTTGAGGGGTAAATAGGAAATGGAGTTTAAAGGTATCAGATAATTTTAAGATAATGAGAAAGAAAAAAAAAAGTAATAACATTTTTTCCATGAGATCTAGGAGGAGATGGGAAAGGCTGACCTCTGAAGCTCAGATAATGATACTAGGCTTGGTGGGGAGGTGCTCTCTCTTTCCGACAGTGGGAAAGAAGCAAAGATGTGGGTAGACACAGGTAATTGGTTATTTGTTTGGAAAGGATGGGCAGAGTTTTATCTCATGTTCTCCATGACTTCTTCCATGAAATAGGCAGGACCATTTGCCAGGGGTGAAGGAGTAGGAGTATGGCAGGTACCTTATGTGAAGTGGTAAATCTTTGAAATAGATGCTGATGACTTATGGGCAACTGGAAATCATAATTCTCTATGGGCAGCATCCACAGTGCTTGTCTGTGGGGCTCCTTCCAAGGGATCAAAGTGGATGGTAAAACTAATCCGTAACTGGTTTGGAGAGATAGAATTATAGAAGAACAACTAATCGATGAAATGATGACTCCTTATGAGAAAATGGGTGTAGTGGTTGAAGGAGTACAGGCTATGTAGGGCACTCAGCGTGTCTTATTGATCTTCATGACTTCAAAATTGATGCAGAAATTTACACAGCATGTGGTTAAGAACACAATAAGAGATGGAAGAATGAAAGCTATCATGAAGTGATTAATGGAAAGAAGGAAGCGTCTGTCTTGATGACATTAAAAGTAATAGTACTACTAATGATGATAGTAGCAAACATTAATTGAGTGCTTATCTGTGCTAAGCACTGTTCCAAACAATTCGTTTGTATTATCTCATTTTAATTCACACATAGGAATATGACATAGATACCATTACCACAATTTTACAAGGTTCAGAGAGGTTGAGTGACTTACTAGAGCCACACTGATAATAAATGGCGAAAGGAGGACTCCTGAGCTCATGATCTGTGAAGGAATAGAAGTAGATGGAAGGAGAAGACAATAGAGAGATTTAAGATTGATAGATTGATTCTGTGGCTGCATCCTTCCTCCTTTGCTCCTCTCCGACTTAGTGTGTCTAATCCACAACAAAGATCTGATAAAATGTTGAGTGATGGTATAATTGAGGGCTTTCACTAGGAATGCAGTGGGCTGTGCATTTTCCTCTATGAAATCATTTAAAATAGAGAAAATAGAGAGGCTTTGATATCTTTTTAACATAGACCTTTTTTGGTAACAATGATAAAATCTGAAGGAGGCAATCAACATTAACCAGGCAAAGACAGCCCTGGTAGATGGTCTTTGTTTCTGAAACATTAAGATAATTTCACTCAGGGTGGGTCTAGCCTAGATTCTCCACGACCCTACAAATTTACTTACACTTCTCAGACTCTCAGATTTCTAGTAGAGATATCTTGGACTAGGATGTTACTTGATCTCATTGACTTATTATAAGATAGAATTTTATTTAAGAATATAAAGCAGGGCTTCACAATTTCTTTTGAAACACATACTCTATTTTAGTAAATACAAACACTACATGTCCTGCTTTAATGTTACTGGGGAAAAATGATGAAATACTGTGAAAAAAAATCAGAGCATTGAGCAAAGTGTTTCTTTATTTATAAATTATAGGCTGGTTCCACCCTTGTTAGTTTTGAGAATTAAGGTCAAACATTTGAAGTTCTAGGTAACTTATGAAATTGAAGAATAGAAAGAATGTATATCAAAGTTATACTTAAAATATTATGCATATCATGTTGCCTATAAATATCCTTGGCATTTTCAGCAAAGATACTGTTACTTTGATCAACTCCAGATCCTTGAGATCTTAAACATGTTAAAATTTTTTCTCTACTTAAATTGTCTTCGGTTTTAGCAAGCCATTAATTCAAACTGAAATCTGAAAATTTAAGTTATGGGGAATTAAATTGCAAAAGATCTAATTAGAATATCTTAACAGGTAAGCAATGAACTTTCCATCATAAAATCTTGTATACTAATTTAATTTTTCCACAATATTTTCATCATATCTGCAAAACTTAGTTAAACAAAACCTCTTAAAAATTCAACAAGTATGTTCAAATGCTAAATCTGTAGGTAAAAATAGTAGACGTAATAAATATTTTTCTTTGAATATTAGCTTCTAGAGTGCAGCAAACAATGTAAATATCAAAGCTTTCTAATCAAATATAAGGTTTTACAGGAATGTTTTTGAATGCCATATATGGGAAATTTATCGGAGAAAAGCAAAATGAACCAAATAAGTGAACAAGACTAATGTTTTACTTAGTACATTCAAACACCATTTGGGCAGACAGTACCCAAATAAACCTTAGTTCTAAGAAATAGCCTGGATATTTTTATTTTAAACTATAAAATAATTATAACTTGATATTATAATATTGGATCATATTCTCTAAAGAATAGAGGGGAAAAGAACCGTATGTATTGGGATAGCCTTGAAAAAAAGAATCCACACATATGTTCAGTGTCTTTAAAAATCAGGTCACTCTCATCTGCTTCTTCTTACTGCTTCACTTATGTGTGGTGTTCATGGGAAGCAATTTCTGGCAACATTCCAAATCTTTATTTTTTTTATTTTTATTTTTTTTAATTTTTTTTTATTATATTATGTTAGTCACCATACAGTACATCCCTGGTTTCCAATGTAAAGTTCGATGATTCATTAGTTGCATATAACACCCAGTTGCACCATGCAATACGTGCCCTCCTTTCTACCCATCACCAGTCTATCCCATTCCCCCACCCCCCTCCCCTCTGAAGTCCTCAGTTTGTTTCTCAGAGTCCACAGTCTCTCATGCTTCAAATCTTTTTTTTTTAAATTTAATTTTAAAAGGGTTTATTCTTTATTATAAAAATAATGCAGGCTTATTTTAGAAAAATTGGAAAACCCATTAAAATAAGACAGAACAATCACTCACGTCCTTCCCAGATAGAACTGCTAGAATCTTGATACATTTTCTTCAATGTTCTTCTCAAATTTAGTTCGATTATGGCATTTTTGCCTTTGCCTTTTAGTTGTTGTTGTTTTTATGTCTTCTATTTTGTTATGATTGTTATGCAGAAAAAAAAAGAACATTAGATCCCTCCAGAGGTCTAAACCAGGAGAGGCATAAAATAGTAGGGGAAGGAATAAGAAAGAATGGGGTCCAACCATTTGGACAGACTAGGCTTATTTTGACTGATGGTAAACGTAAGTTTGTTTGGTGATATCAGGGTGAGGGGCTCTGCTCCTTGCAGTCATTCACAAACTCACAGAAGCTCAACCTCCTGAAACATTCTCAGACTCTATGGCAGAAATGAACTTAGAAATCCCCAAGAAACTTTTCACTGCCTGAGCCACAAAGTGATCTGCACCACTGCCTCCTCATCTTCCTTGGCAGAACTAGTCACATGGCCTTCCCTAATGGCAAGGGGGCTGAGAAACGTAGGGGAGCAAATGGAGTATTTCGTGGGCATCACATTCTCTAATAGAAATGGAGAGATGCAGGGGTTTGGGCACATGCGCAGGAGTTCAATTTAAGTTCCAGGATAGAAGATTTTTTCCAATGGCTCTGATGTCTCAACTCCTTTTTTTGGAATGCCAATCACATTTACTATCTTAGTAGAAATTTTAAAAATTATGTATATAATTGTATATTGTCTTAATTTTTACTTAGCTGCTTCATTTGTTTTCCTCTACAGATTTGCATGCACAGAATAAGTGTTAGGCAACGTTTATTCCATAAAATTGTTCTGTAACTTAAGTGTTGTCCACAAGAGAAGCTGAGGATTACTGAAATATGAACTGTATTTTGATATATTAATGGTATATCTTGACAAACATGGTATCTTATTTTTCGCCACTACTTTGCTGGAAGTGCATCACTCACCTGCCTATATTCAGTGGTTTCCCATTCCTAAAGGATAGACTCCAAGCTGCTTACCATGACATATAAAATTCTCCAACATCTGCCTCTTGCTTAACGTGCTGTTCACCCCCTACCTGACATTTTATGCTGCCCAAGCACTTTTAGTTTCCTCAATATATTGCACTGCCTTTTCTTTCAGTATTTTTGCTTAACCAGTCTTTGCATGGACCATCATTTTGAATGCCAGTCTTCTTCCAGAACACACCAACATTTCCTGATGAATTTCTAGTCATTTCCCTAGACTCAGCTCAGATGTCATCTTTTCCTGGCCTGGGCAAGTTGGAATAACTTCCTTCAAATAATACCCTGCACGTATCTCCATCCTTAGACTACTAGTCATGATGAACTCTTAACTCTGGTAGATTATCCCTTCTACCAGATGGTGAGCTCTGCCGGGACAGGGACTAGGTCTAATTCATCTTTGGGCCCTTGTGCCTATCATAATAATTAATTTATGCCTTTAAAGATTGAATAATTGGAACAAATAGGTGGAATCCTGAAAGTCTTTCCCTTTTTCTTTTATACAGTCCCTGAAGTACACTCTTCAAACCCTTCTCTCTCTCTGATTTATTTTATTAATTCCATATGGGCTCTTCCAAAGTTGGAGGTTATAGACAACATTAATTCAGAATGATTTTAAATAAGAGGAAATTTTGAACCATGTTTCAAGGGTTGCTTTCTGCACCCTGATACAGAGGGGTCAGTTCACTTTAAAGTGTGCCTCGGATAGGCACATTACGCTCCTTCTCACCCTAGTAGGCCTTTCAAACTATTATGCCTTTCCAAGAGCCAGAAGTGCAGATTCTATGAAAAATGAATTATTAATGTCTGATTTTCACAGCCATAGAATATCTTTACCCAAAGAGTAGCATTTCTTCCATGCTGTCAGACATTCTTTCTTAATATAAAATCCTGACCCTTTAGTAAGGTGTCTTTTTGAATCACGGATTTGCTGACTTTAATAAACACACTGTTGTTACTCTTAATCAGCACAGAAGTTCGGTTTGCAAAGTTTATGGTCAGATTAGAATCAAAACTACATGTGAATGGGGATGAATAAATATACAAATAAGACTAAACATTTTCTATGTAACAAATGTAGTTTCCAGAAAAATTCAAGTGGAGTCTTATTTTTAATTTTTCCGAAAGAGGTCCTCTCTGTATAATGATAAATCTCCGTTTGGCAAGGGGGAGAGTTACATACAGTAGGAGACAGTGCCAAGCTTTCTGCCTTCTTCAATCATACATTGTCGTCCTCTCAAACCACTCGTGGACAAAATTACACTATTTGCTCTTCGTTTTGCATAGCGCACAGAGAATTTACCGCAGTTATAGTTGGAAACATCTCTTTACCAGTGATTTGACTTTTAAAAATCGAACCATTCCAAATTTTGAAAGTTAGATCAGTTTTAAACTGTTATGTAACAGTGATAACTGAATTTCTAGATACTGATTACATGGTCATCTTAAACACATATTTAATTTTCTTTTGCTAGCTGTTCTAATTGCAATTTATTGAAGTGATGGGAAGGTTTTGTTCCTTGCTAGTCCCAGTCACTTACATAAATGCCAGGTAGGCTATTTACAGTCTTCAAACATCCCGAGAGCAATTTAGCATTTGTCGAGGGATGGTTTTTCAGTAAATTTAGTCACTGTACATGTAGGACAACTTGCATTATTTTTTGATTTGGTAAATACACAGCCATGAGTGTTCCTACCTCATATTTCTGTAATGGCCTAGCATCATGGTAATTTGCCAAGCTGCCTTTTTGAAGGTCATTTATTAAGTCAGAAAGGGGAAAAAATGATTTTCCAAGCTTATCCGATAATCAAAAACTAAATACACTGCCTCATTCTAACAAAGGTTATTGTAATTCTGAAGACGATTTGAAGCATTTTTTTTTTATAACCTCCACCAGAATGGATTTCTTGTATGGGTTCTAAAGAGAAAGCCATCTACATGACACCCCCTGATGCCAAAAGAGAAGCCCTTTTGGCCAAATCAATGCCCAGAGACACTCAGTGCAACGTAACTAAGACTGTGTGTCGGCAGCCGTGACTGCCCTCACAGGGAGCATCACAAGACTTCTGAGAAGTCCAGGGCATTCCGAGATGTCTTCTTGCTACTTTAGAGCCTGACACGAGCTGCATTACTCACGGTGGCCTGAGGGCACCGCCAGTCAATGATCTTTTCTCATAGTTTACCAAATTTAATCCTCCTTTCCCATCTGGTCAGAATATATACAATAACTTTAGACCAGAAGGACGCTCCAGAAGTCATCTGTCAATATAAATCAAAATACACTGTTTTCACAATAAAGTATTAGCCATTGTGAGAACACACGTAAATGATAAATTATGACCTTTGCCCTTAAATGGCTGCTTTCTTCTTAGAGATATGTGACATGAAACACATGAATGTTACCTGACAGATGGAGAGAACTGATTAGTTTTCTCTTCATATATTAACATGGGCCAAATGATTAAATGTAGCGGTATATTCTCTGACATTTTCACACTGAAACCTGTATTGCATACTTTCTATATGGCAATAGGAATACCGGATAATTTTATGTATAAATTTTCAAACGGCACGAGGTAGGAATAATTGCCTGTACTTTAGAGATGAGATCTTGAAAGCTCACAATATTGAGATAATTTAGCTACCATCACCCAGCTAGTTTGCTAATGAGTCCTGATTCTAGCATAGGTCTACTCAGAGGGTGGGAAGGGATACGGCACAGAGCAGGTAGGTGTGTGACACTTGAGGAGGGGATGATGAGAAGTAGGTGGTAAGGGTGGGAGTGGAGGGGGGCATAATACCCAGGGAAGGTTCCAAAGGGAGAGGCTGGGGTGAAAGCAGCCAGCAGCATTTAAGTCTGTCCCAATGGTATCTGTATACTGCTCTCATAAATCTTCCAAATTCTCCACTACCCACGTGGCTGTCACTGCAAGTCCTGGTAACACTAAGCAGCGACACATAACAGAACGAGCCCAGGATGTGGAGTCAGATAGATCCTGATGCAAATTCCTATCTCCTCACTTAACCCACATTTATGTCATTAACCAACTTAATAATTTCGCTGAATCCTAGCTTTTATTTTGTAAACATTTTGTGATATTTATCTGTCTGTGATTTAATTAAAAATAAAAAGCACTTAGCAGTGTCTGTTACCTAGGAAGTACTCAATAAATGTTTTTTTTTTTTTTTTCTTGTTTCTTTTGCTCAATTTCTTCCTTCTCCCTCCCTGCCAACCAACTAAAACTTTCTGATCACTTTTTATTCAGGCTCTTCCATCTGATAAAGGGTCATCTCTGTTTGTTTCTTCCAAACTTATTTAAAGGCAAACAAAATGACATCTAGCCATTCTCACTATTTAGTTACACCAATAAACACAGAGCTCAATGTAACGTGCTATGGACATTATAAATGGCAGACCTGGGGATAACGTCTTCATGAGCAGCACTGTGGAAACAGCTCAGTGTGTCCCAAATCTGCTCCTCCTCTTTTGTTCCATCTCTTTGCAAATGATATCACTATTCCCCTAATTGCACAAAACAGTAACTTGGGCAACTGCATTATTCTTTACCCCTCAGCAACATTAGATATTCTTGACTATGGAATTCTTGAAGTATCCCCCACTCTTTTACTCCCTTGATGGCACATTCTTAGGTTTCAATCTTCCCTTTTGCACTGGCCACTCCTTATTTCCTCTTCCAGTTTCCTTTCCTGGTACATTAAGGATAAGTGTAGGCATCCTGACCCACTTCTTTATTTCTGCCCTTTAGGCTCATTTGGCCCTTTGGCTTGAAGCATTCTCTGTATGTTGATGACTCCTGGATTTATACCTCTAGGCCACAGCTTTCTTCTGTGTTCCATTCTCATGAAACCAAGTGCCAACCTGACTTCCACAGATGATGCCTGTTGGGAATTTCAAACTATATGACCCAATAGAACTTTGAATCTTGTTTACCATTGATTCCTTCCCTAGTCTTTATCATTTCAATAAATGGTAAAACTAGTTCTGTGTAATTCTTTTTTTCTTTTTCCTTCACATTTCAGGACATGCTATTCTTTTTTTTAAATCTTTTTTTTTTTTTTTTTAGTTTTTACTCAAATTCCTGTTAGTTAACATACAGTCTAATACTAGTTTCAAGTGTACAATTCAGTGATTTAACACTTACATATAACACCTGGTGCTCATCACAAAGTGCATTCCTTAATCCCCATCCCCTGTTAACCCATCCCTCTACCCATCTGGCCTCTGGGTAACCATTAGTTTGTTCTCTATAGTTAAGAGTCTGTTTCTTGTTTTGCCTCTCTCTTTTCCCCTCTATGCTCATTTGTTCAGTTTCTTAAATTCCACATACTAGTGAAATCATATGGTATTTGTCTTTCTCTGACTGGCTTATTTTACTTAGCATGATACTTTCTAGTAACATCCATGTTGCTGCAAATGGCAAGAGTTCATTCTTTTTTATGGCTGGGTAACATTCCATTGTATATGTATACACCACCTATTCTTTGTTCATTCATCAATCAATGGACACTTGGGTTATTTCCATAGTTTGGCTATTGTAGATAATGCTGCTATAAACATTGGGGTGCATGTATCCCTCTGAATTAATGTTTTTGGATTCTTTGAGTAAATACCTTGTAGTGCAATTGCTGGATTGCAGGCTACTCAAGTCATTCTATTTTAATGATAACATATATCCTGAATCCATTCACTTCATCTCTGCCACTCCTACCACCTTCATCTCTCTCCTGGTATCCTGCTAGAGCCTCTAACCTGTCTTTCTGCTTCTGCTAGTGTCCCATTCCAGTGCAGACTATGCTTAGGTATCTTGAGTAATCTTTTTTTTCCCCCAGGGTAAGCCTTTAAGAAGGTAAATTAACCATGTTATACTTTCTTGCCCCAATAGCTTTTCTATTATAAAAAATTTAAACTCCTTGCCATGAACTATAAAACTAGCAAGATCTGCCTGATTCCTTCACCTTGACCTTTGACATCACCTCATACTACATTTCCCCTTCCTCACTATACACTTTTCTGTTTCTTGTTATACCAAATTCTATTCCTCTTTAGAATTTAATCTGCCTGAACACTCTTCCTCTGTCTCATTGCATGGTGTCTCTTTCCCATCCTTCAGATTTCAGCTCCAACATTATCTTCTCTGAGATTCTGTACTTGATTTTATAAAGTAATCTCTTGCCAAGTGATTCCTGTTTACATGACCCTATGAATTTCCCTCCTGGCATCAATTAAAATGATTCAATTATCTTTTTTGAGGGGAAGGGGTTGTTGTTTTCTTTCTGCTCCCTTCTCCTCCCTACTTCCCCCACTAGAATATAAGCCCCGCAAGGGTAAGGGCCACAGCTGATTTTTCACCACTGTATGTCAAGCATCGGTACAGCATCTGGTTCAGTATTTGAGCACCTTCATTTCAGCTCTTAGTAAATATTCGTTGAATGAATAAAGTAAGGTATGAATGAGCCACTGCCACTTCCTTATTCCTATCTCTAACACATCTTCAAGTAGCCACCCTATTTTGTTACCCCTTAAATCATTTCCCTCCCCATTTTCATTGCATTACTTCAGGTCACTATTATCACTTGCCTGAATCACTGTCATTTGTCACCAGAACTAGAGTTCTCTTAGGAATAGTTGTGGTCTTGGGAGATCTTAGAGTAATTTAAAATAAAAAAAAGAATAGCCTATCATGAAGTAACTTGATAGATTTTAGTGTCTTCATGCAGCTAAGACAACACAATGTGGGGCAGGTAATCCGATTCACCAGGCTTATCTCATAGGCGTTGTTGTTGTTGTTGTTGTTTTTAAACTAAGGGAACCACAAGAAATTAGCAGTTTCAAAACCTGCAATATAAATGATCTTGTCCTAGCAACATGTCGATTTATGGTATAACACTCTTATTCCCTGTTGTGAGCTCTTGGGATTTTGTGACTCTCTACCCCTGGACTTCACTAGACATTTGGTACTTGCATATCTCTCCAGTGTTCAACAACAAACAAATACTTAGAAATGTGTGGATTTTATGTATCACCTTGGAGACGGCTGAAAAATATTCTAGGATGAAGTGAATAGAGGTAACCATGGGGAGGCTATGCTTAACAGATTGAAAATATAGAGTGGAAGGCCATTGTAATCCTATAGTAGGTGGGATGCCAGACACTGTGGTTTACTCATGGATCCAAATAACCCTCTAATTCCTCCTGAAATTACCCTAAATGATATTTTTCCAGCTGGCCTTTGGGTCCAGTCTTGTTTCTCTTCCAGTCCTCTCTTCCCACTTGGACTAAAGTGATGTTTTAAAAATTTGCCATTTTGATAGTATTTCATGGTGCCTTGTTACTGTTAGTATAAACACCTCAGCTGGCAGAGAAGTCCCTCAAGGTTTGGTTTTGGTCCCTTTACTCCACCAGTTGGCTCTTTGCCTCTCCACTCTTTCATACGCTTGAGTTATATCCTGCAGTACCAGAGACTTATACACCTTATCGTTAATCCTCTACGGTGCCTTTCACACTCATTACAATAATATTTGTTGAATGAACCAACAGCATTCGGATATCCTATTCCCATCAGTGCCTGTCTTTCTTACTTAACTCTAATCATCACCAATAGTGTTATCATAGCTTTTATCTCAGGATCCGACCCAGCAATCAATTTAATTAATATCAAGTATGATCTGTAGCATACATTGTCTAATGAAAGATTTTACTGGTAACTATGTTTTTGAGAATTACTTTTTGACCACCTCTTTTCTTTGTTTTTTGCTTTTCTTTGTCAAAACTAGCTTTGTAGGCATCTATTCAAAGTAACTGCTGATAAAAGAAAATTATTAAGAAATACTTTCTCTTAAAATTTGATATGATTTTATTAAACAAAAATAATTAGTAATCGACCATAATGTAATCAAGCTAGTGCTTAATTATAAAGAACACTGCAGCGATTCCTCCATAGGTAATAAATAATGTTAAGTAATATGAAAGAATATTGGGAAAGTGTTGCTTCTCCCATGTTCTTAAACATAAACGGAAGACATTTCATTTTTCCAGGTAGTTGAAGGTTT
>NC_048233.1:15576214-15633714 GCF_002007445.2 Ailuropoda melanoleuca
AGACATTGCCCTGGGTATTAGGTAGGAAATGAATGAGTTCAAGTTTGAAATGAACCCTGATCACAAAGGTCTTGGAATGAAAACTGGAAAAAAAAACCCAAAACCAAAACCAAAAAACATGCTCAGAGAAACTAGAGAAAACATTTAAAATGGCAATAATGTCACAATTACAAACTATCCTTTGATTGCAAAATTGGTAAAAGAATGAGAATTAATGCAACACTCAGAGTGGAGATATATGTACATGGTGAGATTCTCAGAAGAGGTGAGATTGACATACAGCATGTAAAATAGATGAATGAAAAAGCAAATAGTATTCATTGGCAAGCTTATCTCTATGACAAGATAATTCACTCATTCGTGTTAGTTATACATCTACTGTGGGAGTAATGGGATAAATGTACTAACCAGACAACATTACAGAGATATTTTCCAATAGTTGCCTTTCAGTTAGTGAATCTTTGCTGGGTGCCAGGCACTGTATTAAAAGTTTACACACTTCATTATTTAATCCTTAGGTGAGTCTACGAAGAGTCCCTGGTATACAAATTAGGAACAGAAACTACAGAGGCTACCAAGGATAGACTGCTATAGAGTGGTACTTTGATGACCTGGTATTGATTAAAGTTCATGTCTGTCTTGCTCTAAAGCTCCCTCTCTTTTCCTTAGGCCATACTATCTGCAGCACTCTTAGATCTTCCTGGTAGGTACCAGCCCCTGACTCAAGCATACATTCAGCATGCAAGGAGCAGGTTTTAAGTACTACACCATTTTCACTCCTGTATTTGTCAGTTTAGCAAACATTAACTTAGCATTTACTGTGTGCTAAGTGCTGTGAACAAAGCTAATGAAGATAATAAATATTCCAGGCCTCTAGGTATCTAAATTCCAGAAAGGGCAGAACCCAACAGTTGCCATAAATACATAAGATATACAAATAATGCATTTCCAGAGATGAGAAGGACAAGAATTAAGAGAGGGTTTCAAAGAAAGGATGATATTTGACCTGAATCTAGATGAAAAACTTCTTAGTTTGACAGTTGCGCAAGGTTGACCAGGTGGTGGGCACCACTCAAAGTGGTATCAGAGAACTTCTGGTTGGCCAACCTGGCCAGAGTTTGGGTTTTTATGGAGGAGGGATCAGAAAATAAGGTGAGAAAATGAACAAGAGCTAAATAATGAAAGATGAGCTTCTATGCCATAGTAAATATTTGACATATATTTTTAAAGCAGTGGGGAGCCATTAACGATGCAAAGGGAAGACTTTTTGATCAAATCTTTTTTTTTTTTCTTTTGAGGGGGAGGAATAAAGAGAAGGTGAACCGAAAAGCAAACCGAAAGGACAAAAATAGGATGGAAATATAAAGTAGTGCACAGGGGAGGTATTTAGAAGATGCCTAAATAGAACGTACTGGCTGACTGAATGGGAAACAATTCAGGATAATTTCAACCTTTCTACTTTTTGGGATTGGTTGACTGGTAGAGGGAGACAGAAAATACATGAGGAAGATTTATTTGGGACCAGGGCTTTATTTTTGAGTATTTATTTATTTAAAAAATTTTGTTTCAGTGCACAGTATTTTTTTTTAAGATTTTATTTATTTATTTGACAGAGAGAGAGACAGCCAGCGAGAGAGGGAACACAGGCAGAGGGAGTGGGAGAGGAAGAAGCAGGTTCCCAGCGGAGGAGCCTGATGTGGGACTCGATCCCAGAACTCCGGGATCACGCCCTGAGCCAAAGGCAGACGCTTAACAACTGAGCCACCCAGGCACCCCATATTTTTGAGTATTTAACATCTGAAAGGCCATTGGGGTATTCAGGTATGAAAGAAGTTGGTAGATTCTGAACAAATGAGATAAAATACAGCAGTGGTATGAGGGAGCAAAACTATTGTTTTTAATGCTAGAGTTTTCTAATTTGGACAACATGGCTTAATATGAGAGCTAAAAGAGTCTGCTAATGAAGCTTATAATTGGGAAGATCTATCTATCAGTCAAGGCAGCCCTGACAGGCATGAGTCCATGTGGAAAGTCTATTCAGATATGAATAACAGTTTGGATGAACAGAAATTGAAAACAGAAGAAGGGGTTATCAACTGGAACAAGTTCCCAAAAGATGAGGGGTGTAGTATCTAGAAAATAGGTGATGGCATTAGGGTTGTGAATTAAGTCAGTTAATTATTTAAGAGAGATTTTTAAAACACCTACACTGTCCTAGGCACTGAGATAGGTTTTGGGGATACAGTAGAGAACCAGAGACATGGACTTTGTCTTCATGGAGCATTATAGCATGAGATGTAGACAACAGAACAAATAAACTTATTTTTTAAATATTTTATTTATTTATTTGAGAGAGAGAGAGAGAGAGAGACAGAGCACGAGCTGAGGGGGAGGGGGAGGGGCAGAGGGAGAGGGAGAAGCAGGCTCCCCGCTGAGCAGGGAGCCCAAGGCGGGGCTCCATCCCAGGACCCTGGGATCATGACCTGAGCCAAAGGCAGATGCTTAACTTACTGAGCCACCCAGGCACTCCAGAATAAATAAACTCAGTGCTATGAAGATAAGCAAGAGATTGTTAAATTGGAAAACAGCCAGGCAGGGTACAAACAGAAAAGCCCAGTGAGACTGATTAATCAGGGAACTTCTCCCTCTCTCTGAGAAGATGGCAATAAGCCGAGATATGAAAGGACAGAAAGAACAAGTAATGTAGGTGAAGGGCAGGGAAAGTCATGCTCAGAAGAAACATTCTGTTGTGAGTTTAGCTAAGCTACTCCATGGTATCGCTATCTTGACATCTATTTTGTGTGACCCAGTGGCTTTCAGGGACCTGAAACTGTCCCTACCTTCCTCATTCACATGCTTACCTTAGATAACAGCCTTCAGAGTCACAAGAAAATATAAGTTCCTAATATCAATTCCCTAATGGCTCTTGTGATGTCTCCCCCATCTCCCAGGACCTTTTCTCATGTGCTCCTAGATAGATCCCTGTGGAGCTCACCAAACCGCACTCTTTTGGTTTGAGTTGACCAACACAGCCTTGGCCTGGGAACCCCAAAGCACTCTGCCCACAGACCCTGATAAAGATGCACCTCAGGTCCTACTGCTCTCTGTCTGCACTCTGCTCTGACCGCCCCACATGGCCCCTTGAGGGTACAGTGTACTCCATCCAGAACCTGTGAGTAATAGGCATCTCTATTTCAGTTTCTCTTGTGGTTTATTGTTGAACTGTGCCTCACCGTCTGGCACCCTATGCTTCACTTAACAAATGTTCATTTAACAGAGTCATAACACATTCCTTTGCATCTGTGGCAGGAAAGATCCTAGTAAGTCTGAATAACTGAATAAAGAGCATTTTGGGAACCATTGTGGGAGGAGAGGTAAGCAGGGGCCTGATCACACAGGGGCTTAGCAGCTATCATAGTGAGGTTTGACCTTGTGCAAGGGAAAGCCACTGAAAGATGGCATGATCAAGCCTCAGTTTCAGTATCATTCCTGCTGTCATGTGGACAATGAAGTAGAAGGAATCACAGGAAAAACAGCAAAAGGAGGCAGAAGATTATTATCATCAGAGTGCTCGAGCTGGGAGATGACAGTGCACTGAATCAATGGGGCTGGCGTGCAGACGGAGAGAAACGAATGCGTTCAGTACACAGGGGGCTTGCTGAAGGATAGATGGCAAGGACCTGCAGTCCGTTCCTGGGTTTGGTGTCATTTGCTGAGGTGAGAGAGATTGAGGAGGCCAGAGCACACGCTGCAGTGGAAATCAAAGGCTGAGTGCGCAGATGGTAAGTTTGAAGATATTTTGAGAGTGATCAGTCTGTAGATAGCATTCAAATCCACATGACTGGGTGAGTAAGAGGTAGAACAGTGTTTTACAGGAGGAGAAAGAAAAGAATTAATCTAATCATGTGGATAGATAAATTTCTAGGAAATGTGGGAACTGGAGGGGGGTCTCCGGTTAATAAGCCATATACATATATATATATATATATATATATATATATATNGTGTTCCTTCTGATGAGAGAGTAGGAAACAGGGTTGAAACCATGTAAAGAGTAGTATAATTCACAAATAAAAGATTGAGAAAGAGAGAGAGAGGGAAATGATTGTGAAAGTATGAAAGTACGGACAAACCAGAGAATTGGGAGGACATGGATTTAGGGATTTATCACAGCATTAGTCCATTTGATTAAATCCCCCCAGCATTACCCAAAGTGAATGATCAATCAGATTGATTGGTTTGGGGATTTACAGGAAAAACAGAAGGGATATTTGTGGGCAAGCAGGGGAAGATGCTATTAAAAGAATTACTACAGTCAGGGCTTTTGAGCTGAGGAAGAAAAAAATGACATTGGAAGGAAATAAATGACTGAGAAAAAGCAGGGGTTCCAGAGAGTGGAGATCTTAAAATAGGCTTTGTTGCCTTAAATGGAGAAGGAGAAATACGGAGTGGAGGAAGTAAGATCGACGGGATTAAGGAGTGATTGAAAGAGGCACATGAAAAATAGGGATTAGATTATCATGGCTCTCAGGTTTCTACCTTGGGTGACAGGTGGGTACTCCTCAACACACCAACCTAGGAACAGAGGGAAACTGGTTTTCTCCCGCAAAAGGATGATACTAAGTCCAGTATTATACTTGTAAGTTTGAGTTGCTTTGGGTACATCTGCATGGAGCTCTCTGAAAGGCAGTTGTAGCCTGAAAAATTAGTTTGGGATTTGGACATAGGAATGGACAATGGTTATTATTTCAATGGCAGAATTTAGAGAAGACATAAAATTGTCTTGGACGATAGAAACCAAGAAGTTGGCTGCTTCTGACCTCCTATTCATAACACTTTCCTCCCCCACTCAAGTCCCTCTATTATCTCTCTATTGTCATGAAAGAGCCAGAGTCTACATTGGTAAGATTCTCCAGACGCAGGCAGTTTTTGTTACTTGCCTAACAAAAGTTGCAACTGCCAGAATGTAAACTCAGGGATCTCCATTGTGTTTTTACTCAGGTTTGGACTGACAGCCTTGGCCCCCAAGGGCTAACATCTGTCAATTAGACAAGACTCATTTTAACTGTTGGCTAATTTGAATGCTCTCACAAATGCCAGGGCAAAAGATTGGACCCAAAGATGTGCAGCTGACTTTCACAGACTATAATTAACTGGTTTGACTTAAAGCTTTCATCAACATGAAAAACCATAATCAATCTTCATAATGTAGTTTACTTTACCCATTTCATTAGGTGGTTAAAGCTCTGCCCTCCTAATGTCTCCTGCAGTCAAAAATACAGACCCATGGCCTTCTGCGGGAGGGTAAATTGTGCCTGGACTCTGGACCAAGGACACATAACTGGAGTAGAGCAGCTGTTCAAGCTTCCTTATTGCACCATCTTGCGTGTTTTATCCTTGGAATAGTGCATTAAAGTCACATCTATATGGCACCCAGCACAGTGAATAATGTACAGTAGGTATTCAGTAAATATTATTGCCCCCCTTTTCCCTTCTCCCGCCACCAGTTTTAAAACTCTTACCTATCTATGTGTACTTATGAAATTTGCTAACACCTTATTCTTTTCTTCATATTTAGGAGTATGTTCATGTTTCAGAAATGTGTTATAGCATGGTTAGCATAATATGTTGCTAACATATCTATTTTATAGTGAGAAGTATTTATGTGCATATACATATGCATAGTATGAGGCTTACACAGACTGAATATTTTAGTTACAGCCATCAGCTCTTAGATGGTGAAGTGCTGTATAAATCCAATGTAATATATCTATCGGATACACTGTTCATTTTCAATTTGACTTGTATTTGTTGAATTTTTTCATGAACTGTTGAGAAATGAAAGTCATTTAGAGACTTACACCTAAATTTCCACTCTACTCTTATTCATGCATGTAGTATGATTTAGAATTGTAAATGCTTATTTTTATGAAGTTATTTGGATCTTATGCCATTGCATAGAGTTGAATTCTTCAGTTTGACCATTATGAATCTTCCCATTCCAAGTGAAACTCAATTTCTGATTTCCTCTCCAAATACTTACCCATCCATTACCCTATACTCTGTTCAAGAAAACATCTAGAACTTTCTCTTATTTGTGCTTCTGATTTTGCTGTTTCCTAGTACAAGAAATTTTCTCCAATACTTTTTATGTTTCTAAATTCTTCATTCTGATGATACTGTTCTAACTGAAAACCATAAATTCTATGTCACTTGACTGTTTACTAACTTGCCCCTTATAGAGATGGTTTTAAATTTCCTAAATGGAGACCTAGCTATAGTTTTAAATATTGATAACTTCTTTCATATATAGATCCTTACACATTTTATGTGCTTAATAAACACTGTGGAGTGATTTTCTTTCAATTGGTAAAATATAAAAATATCTCAAACAAATGATTTTAAGGATATTTTATTTTATTTGTTTTTTTTGGGGGGGGAAGAGCAGAGAGAGAGCATCTTAAGCAGGCTCCACGCTCAGCATGGGGCTTGATCTCAGGACCCTGAGATCATGACCTGAGCTGAAATCAAGAGTGGACACTTAACTGAGTCACCTAGGCATCACATAAGGATGTTTTAAAATAGTGGTCATAAATTAAAAAAAAATAAGACTAATGTGGAAAGATAATTAAATATTGATTAAAGGTATTAATAGAACAAACTTGCTGGATTAGAATTACTTAATTACTAATAATCCATATTACTAATATTTTTATTATGCATCTCAAAAATCCAAAAAATAATTAGAAGGCCACTAACCAATTCATTTTTCCCAAGTTTGTGAATACTAATGGAGGTAGGCAAATTTACTTTTCAAATGCTGCTTAGGGGGTGAACCATTCTACACCCTTATTAGGCAGAAAAACCTTAAAGAGAAGCACATTTTGAAAAAAAAAATGTAACCATCCACTGTCATGCAACTGAGCTGTGGCCAATCAATTATACATATTAAAAATCATTTAAGGAACATTATTTTCTTTGAAAGTCTTGAATAAATTTGAATAGTCTACAAAGAAAATAGGGTTTCCAGGGTAGATATATTGTTACCTCTTGTTGATAAACCTTTCTTCCATTCCTTCCTTTCTTTCCCCTGTTTCCTCCCCTCCCTCCCTCCTTTCTTCTCTGCCTCCCCTCTTCCTTCCTTCCTTCCTTCCTTCCTTCCTTCCTTCCTTCCTTCCTTCCTTCCTCCTTCCTTCCTTCCTTCTTTCCTTCCTTCTTTTCTTCCTTCCTTCCTTCCTTCTTTCCTTCCTTCCTTCCTTCCTTCCTTCCTTCCTTCCTTCCCTTCTTTCTTTCCAGATATATCCATTGTGTATCTACTACATGCAAAGTCTTTAGAGTACAGGGCTTAATATGATCTACAAGAGGCATTTCCTCTTGATATTTCCATTGTAGTCAGGAAGACAGATGATACAATACACATGAAAACAAATGAAGACACAAGATAACTTTAGATTGTGATGGAAGCAGTGAAGGAAGTGGATATGGGGATACAGTAGAGAGGTACACACAGCACACAGTGAATTCTTAAGGGATTAAACTAAGGAGTGTGGTAAAATAGCTGTAGTGGAGAGTCTGATAGCAACACAAATTGACTCTATTCTTTGCCTGACAGGCAGAAAACAACTAAAATAAAGAAGGAAAAGTGATTTTGGATGATGACTCTTGTATCTTTTTAGATATTTGACTTATAGATTATCTGATTGGTTATGTAAAATATGATGATTCTCAGGGAAAAAAAAAATAAAAAATGGAGATGGAAAACCGGGTTGAGAACAGAATTATTTTGTGTTTCTCTGTCTTCTCTCTCTGTTTTTTTTTTTTTTTTTCTTTTCCATCTTTCCTCTTTGCTGCTTTCAATGAACATTTATTATGCCAGGCACTGGGCCAGATTCTGAGAAGAGAAAATATGAAAATGACATTGTTTCTGTCATCAAGAAATTTATGGTTTAAAAGATTCGTATGTTACTTCACATTCCTAATTTTAGCTCTCCTGGGAAAAAAAGAGTGAATATAAAATTTCTTTGGGTGAGGTAACTTAGACCAATGTAAACTCTAAAAAATTTTTTCTGGAATCTTCTTTCCTCAGGAACCTAAAAGAGTCTTTCTCTCACCTCCTTCAGGTCTCTGCTCATATGTCAATTTTTCAGAGTGTCTGTTTTTTTTTTTGTTTGTTTGTTTGTTTTGTTTTTTTGTTTTGGTTTTTTTAACCAGCCTTTTAAAATAACATCCCAACCTTCCCTGAGGCTTGTTCCCTGTGTCCTTCTCCTGTGTCATTTTTCTCTTTGGCATTCATCACCTTATAAAATACACTATGATTTACTTATTTATTTATCTTTTAAGATATCTGTGTTATTCCTCTAAAATGTAAGTTTTATGAGATCAGGAGTTGTGGCTCATTTTGTTCACTCATGCATTTGCAGTGCCTAGAACAGTTCCTATCACATACCAGGTACTCAACATGTATTTAGCAAATGAATGAATTAATTAATAAACATTAAAATCACAGAAAGATAAAATGTACATTGCTTTTGGAGGATTGAACAGTAAGAAAGCAGAATCAGTTATAATCCAGGTATTGTTCTCAACCTTTCAAGGCTACCTCTATGCTCTAGTTACTCATTGCTATTTGCTTCTAGCTAAACTTTAGTAAAGTACCTTCTACCTAAAGAAAAAGTAAAATATTTACCATAAATAAATAGAGGGCAATTATTCAGCTCCAGCTCAAACTCTATATGGACAACTCTCTCAAGTCATTTCTTTATGTTCTAAGAAACGTTATTCTAAAAAAATTGATATTATTCACATATAGTATAATTTGTGATTCATCAATTAACAAAAGAAGTTTCTTTTTACCTTGGCTTCAGGAAGTTTCTTTTCTAACTTTGCCTTCTTCTCAGGAAGGAAACTGCAGATTGGATCCTGCACTGTTTAAAAATAATTTAACACTGCTCTAGAGGTGTTGCCAGCATTTTTAAAACTCTAGTAGCCAGCTTTTAAATTTTTAAAAAATATACTTACAAAAATTAGACTTTCTAGTGTTTAAACAACTCAATAGGACTTTATATTAAGGTGTAGCCAGTTGATTATTATGTCTCATATTTTTTAAAATATGATTTGGGGTTTTAAACACTTTTAAAGGCTGGGGTAACTTGTGTATTTATAATAATAGTAGAACAAGTTGTTACCTTCAAGCAAAAGTTGCAAGTAACATGGACTACTGGAGTTCAAAAGCGGGGGGATATTTCCTGCCTAAGGGCAGTTTTGTACATCTCAGCAAATATACGGGTGGCGTGGCTGATGCCTCTGCCCACTGTTCTGAGCCCTGAAGAGTGGAAAGCTTAGTAACTTGAATGGGCTCTTAAAAATACACAAAAGACATGGGACAATTACATTCCTTGTGATTGCAAAAATAGTGTGCAGGCCCAATAACACAATGGAAAGGAGCTTTATTTCCAAAGCTCTTATGACTAGAGCATAATAGTCTTCAGACACACATGCTAACTCTACCACCTCATTCTTACATGCTCTTGGGAAAATGATTTCACTTTTTTAAGTTTCCATTTTCCTCTCTTACAATGGGTTTAATGACTGGAGCCCCTAGGTGGATTATCTCATAGGGCTACTTTATTAAATTACATAGTCCACGTCGATTTTTTAAGATAGTGCTTGGGATAAATTAAGATATCAATCAATTTTGGGGTGCCTGAGTCGCTCAGTTAGTTAAGTGGCCAACTCTTGATTTCAGCTCAGGTCATGATCTTAGAGTAGTGAGATGGAACCACAGGTGGGGCTGATCCATGATCATCCGGGAATCCACTTGAGGATTCTCTGTTCCACTACCTCTGCCCCTCCCCCTACTTGCATGCTCTTCCTCTCTCTTAAATAAATAAATCTTTTTAAAAAGATGCCAATCAATTTTAGCTGCTGTTATCACTATAATTAACATACCTTTCTTCACTTGGCAGGAAATAGTTATTGTTCAAATTCATCCTAAGCATATAGAGACTTTTCTAAAATATTTAGCAATCTTAAAGGGTAAAATATTTTGAATTTTCTTATCTGTTATTTTTTTTTAAGATTTTATTTATTTATTTGAGGGAGAGAGAGAGCACAAGTGGAGAAGAGGGACAGAAGAGGGACAAGCGACTCCCTGCTGTGTGGGGAAGAAGGCAGACACTTAATTGACTGAGCCACCCAGGTGCCCCATCTTATCTGTTATAAAACTTTCAGTCAGGGCAGTCTTCTTAAAAGCCTTTATTATTATTGTTATTACTGGTGTTGTTTTGAAGATCCATTGATGGATACAATTTCAGAGTTCCTTATCTTTTAAATTTTGGTTGTAATGAACTATTCGAATCTAAAAGATGCAATATAGTATAGTCATGCAACCAAAAGCTTTTGGTTACATTCAAGAATAAACAAAACCAAACAAAAAGACTTTAGGCAGTGGTTGCATCCCCTTAAAAATTAGCTGTGAATTAGGATTACTAACATATTTATATCATAAAAATCCTAGACTTTTATGGATTTTATGCTCTGGATTACACTTAAGATTTACCATTATGACTTTAATAATAGTCACTGCACTAATTCCTGAGCAATAGTCTATCTTCTCTTGAGAATCTTGAGATTCTCCTTGTAGAGATAGGAGAGGCACCAGGGCCCACCTTAAATAATGAAGCAGTTTTTGCACAGAAAAAAAAAAATCAATAAAATGTGAAGGAAACCCACTGGCTTCGAGAAAATATTTGCAAACCACATATCTGATAAAGGATTAATATGCAAAACATACAAGGAACTCATGCAGCTCAATAGCAAAAAACAAACAATCTGATAAAAAAAAATGCCCAGGGGACCTATATAGACATTTTTTCAAAGAAGACATACAAAAGACCAACATGTACATAAAAAGGTGCCCAGCATCACTAATCATCAGGGAAATGCATATCAAAACCATAAGCTATCATCTTACACCTGTGAGAATGGCTATTATCAAAAAGACAAGAGATAAGTGTTGGCAACGATGTAGAGAAAAGGAAACCTCTATACACTGTTGTGGGAATGTAAATTGGTGCAGCCACTCTGGAAAACAGTATGAGGGCTCCTTACAGGGTTAAAAATAGAGCTACCATATGATCCAGAAATTCCATTTCTGGGTATATATCTGAAGGGAATCAAAACAAGATCTGGAAGAGGTACCTGTACCCCCATTTTCATGGCAACATTATTCACCATAGCCAGGATATGGAAACAACCTAAATGTCTGTGAATGAATGAATGGATGAAGAAGATGTGGTACATATATACAACGGAGATTTATTCAGCTATAAAAAAAGAGAAAATGCTTCCATTTGCAACAACAGGGATGGACCTTGAAGGTATTGTGTTAAGTGAAGTAAGTAGACAGAGAAAGACAAATACTTCACTATCTTACTTATATGTAAACAAAACAAAACCCTCCACAAACTCATGGAAACAAAGGATTAATATTAGTGGTTGCCAGGGGCAGAGATAATGGACGAAGGTGGTCAAAATGTGTAAACTTCTAGTTATAACGTAAGTAAGTTCTGGGGATGTATAGTGTAACCATAGTTAATGACACTGTATTGTACACTTGACAGTTGCTAAGGGAGTAAATCTTAAATGTTCTCATCACAAAAAAAGGGATGATAATGATGTGAGGTGATGGAAGTTTAACTGTAATGTGGTAGTCATTTTGCAATATATAAACGTATCACATTAGCACATTGTGCACCTTAAACTTACACAACATTATATGTCAGTTATATCTCAATAAAGCTGAAAAAAAATAAAGGAGCAGCTTGATCAACATTAGACTGAAATGCATGAGTACCTGGGGTACTTTGTTTATTCTTTGTTTCTTACATGTGACAGGTGATTAAGACTAAATAAGAATGTAGCTTTTCAGCTGGTATTCTACTATACTTTCTAGAATTAATTCTTCCCTTTTATTGTATTTCTTTTTGCTAATTTTATTTCAACAACAGAAAAAATATATTTCCAAGAAGGATATCACTTACGGTTACACTTTTAGACCTTTTGGGATTGATTAGACCTCCCCAACTTGTTTTCTCAGAGAAAATAGAATCTTTAAAGCCTGAAGTGGAAGGGTCTCTGTGCAAGGTTTCCCTCTTCACCATTTAAGCTTATATTAAATCAGTGAATCCTGATAAAGATTTCTCTTGAGCATGGTAGTCATTAATTAAATATTTCTGGAGTGGTTCCAGTCATACATTTTATCTTCTTAAATTAATATGAAATAGGAGGTTTGATAACACAGTTTAAAATCCATATCTACCTTATCAAAAAAGATTTCCATAGAGGTTAGAATTTTTTAAAAAGATCTTAAATTTAATGGAAAAACAGACATAGAAAACAACAACAATGACAATAAAATTTAAGGTCTGTCCTCTGGATTTCTAGAATCACTTATTTTCTTTTTAAAGAAGTGACTTGTGTAGGCCTTTAGAAGGTGACCAGTACTAAAGCAAGCCTTTATTAGGTCTTTGTGCCATGTGGAAAGATTTAATTTTAGCTTAATATTTTACTATTACTAAAACATTTGTCTCTATGGAAGACTGATCCTCAGAAACACATGCACAGAGACATACATACATCTACAATTGTGTTGTAACAACCTATATACTTGAGTCCCCAACGGACTTTCATGTACAGACTTCTAGGCCAAAAGTATCTCCCAGCTAAACTCACTGATGATACTTGAGTGTTGGAGACAACCCAACTGGGATTATTAGTAAGTGTCTAGATGAAATATAGGGGTATGATGGCATCTACAACCCTATTTCAAGGCCGCCTGGCTTATCTTTTAGTACTGTCATCCCATAAGGCCCCATTCTTACACTTATCTCATGGTTTTATGTCTTTCCAATGCTTTCCTTCTTCAAATAATAAATATATATTGACAAATACAATGAATAATAAAACAAACGTGCCTACCTCCCAAAGTAATCAAATGCTACTTCTTTTCATATTTGATTCTTTTTAAACTTCTTACACTTCTCCCTCAATAGTGTAGTTTGCTGATCCCATAGGAATAGCAATATTCAGAAAAAATAGCCTGGAACATGCATTGGAAGACAGTATGTTATCAATGTTATTAGAAAGATTCATGAAAATGGTTAAGATGAAGGGAAATGCTTATATTTTCAGGTTAGGCATTTTCAGGGCACAAATACATGATACTTTTACATTCATGGCCTTTTCCTCAGATGTAAATGATACATTGGTCTCAGAAAATTAGCTCTTAAGCATAATATAAGGAATGACCAGCTTAGAAAATATTAATTTATATAAATTAGCTTGAAAAAGTACATGATGAACATATGCGGGTTTATGGAAGGAAGTGAATACGCTGGAACTTGACATGATAAACACTTTCTAAGGCTAAAATGATGATGGGGAAGTAATGCATAGGGTAGATTCTCTAATCTAGCACCACTCAAGACTCTCCCATCCCAAAGCTAAAAACACTTGTTCCCTTTTCAGAAAAAAAAGCACAAATGAGAGGTTTAGGCTAACAACAAAGCTTCATAAACTTTAGAAAGAAAACTAAAACACCATGCAGGAAAGTTTCTTTTTAGCACTGATTGAGCTAAGCTGATGGGGTGAGGTAGGTATTGAGCTTAAAATTTGAGTCAAGATGCATTTTTCTTTGTTGGGTAGAAAGTGCCCTGGACTTTTTGTCTGAAAAATCATTTTTAATGATTGTTTCACAGTTTTGGAAATCCAGTCAAAAACATATTCTCTCAGAGCTTTAGTGTCTTCATCTGCAAAGAGAACAATTCAGCTCGAGAAATCGTTATTGAGACTAAATGGAATTATAAAGGTACTTTTTAATCAAGGCACATTGGTAATGGTTATATAAAGATATTATTAGTTGAACTACAGATAACTCATATATTGCACTAGAAATGTACTCTCAGCTTATTTTGTCATTAGCACTTGATTTTGGAAAGCTGTCTTAATGTAGTAGCTCTGTCTGCTTAGTTAAACAAAAGAAAAGAAGGAAAGAAGGAAAGGATGGAGGGAGGAAGGGAGGAAGGAGAAAAGGAAAGGAGGGAGGAAATAAAATAAAGAAACAAAGGGAAAGGGAAGGGAATGAAAAGCTCTCCTAATTCCCTCAAGTATCTTAGATCTGTAATGGGCAACAATACACTCTCTGACATCAAAATATAGGAAAAATTCAAGAGATACAAGACAAAGCTTATTAGGAAATTAAGTTTGCCCAAGAACTAATTCCTTTTCAATTAGGCATCTTCCAAAAGGTCAAGATGTATTGAAACACTAAATACAATTTGCAGCATTTGCAATGACTTTTCTCAATATGGCCGACAATTTAGGAGATACCAGCATTAACACCAACAAGAGCAGCTGCACGTGTAATTGCCCAAACTGCAAACATATGTAGCTAAAGTACCAGCAAATACTTTAGAAGTAAAGAAACAACACACACAAACATACACCCACACACCCATACACAAGAGTGAGGATAGTGAAGAATTTTAGATAATCTTTTTTACATGCTTCATAATATTGCTACTTTAATCTATCTAAATATAAAAAACTATTTAAAAATTAATCATTTAGGTGAAAATGTTTATCATTAGGTACAAGTAATAATTAAGCTTATAAGAAATTTGAATATCATTTATCAAGAATAAATGCAGTTTAGTTGTGCCACCAATTTAGAGCTTATCCCAGGTCTATGTTTAAATCTGCAGACCAAATAAAATTCTCCCTAAATTTTAAAGAAAATTTAAAGAAAAAGAAGTTCAAAATATGTATATGAGTGATAATACATATTTTCATTTCATTGGAGTACAACGAAATGTTTTTGGCTATCTATATGTATAAATCAGTATGTGATGACTCATATTCTAAAAGGTCTTTCACATTGGAAAAGCTTTATCTCCATGTGTGAGACACTGTCTTAGGTGCTAATGATATAAAAAAAAAGTCCCTGACCTCAATATACCGGGAGATAACTCTTGTATTAAAAGAATTACAATTTGGTTAGGTAAATACTGCAACAGAGCTGTGCATAGAGCCTAAGAAAACTCATGGTAGGTATCCCTAAACCAGACTCATTGATGTCCGAGCTGAGAGTTGACACATGAGCAGGAGTTGGCTGGGGAAAGATGGTTCTACTTGTACAAATAGGAGTGTACTTTCCAAGCAGAGAATATAGCAAGTGCAATCTTCATACATTCCATGAATCCCTTTCTGACTCTAAGTACCTACCCAACTCTATAAGTGAGGCTTTACACTTTACACTTTTACACCTTAGCTCTCTAAGAGCTTTTTTCTCTTTGAACACAAACTTCATTTCTGTATCTTCAACGTCTAGAACAGGGCTTAGCATTTAATAAATAATGAGGAGGCAACCTGGTATATTGGAAAGAACACTGAATTTGGGGTCAAATCTGAGTTTAAATTCCATATTTGGTGCCTATTAGTATGTTATAGGGTGAGTTATATAATCTTTTGAGACTCAGTTTCCTAATCTGTAAAATGGGTATAACAACATCATCCCTTTGAAAGATATTATGAGGACTAAATGAGATAATAAATATAAAGTATGTATTAAGGTATCAATTTTAGAATAAGTATTAAATATGTGATGGCTGTGGAGGACAGGTTTCTAGCTATTTTATCAATCTTTGTTCTACCCTTCTACTTTGGTAAAAAAAAAATGCATAATTTCCAGTTGAGCACTTAAACTTCTGAAATTATAATTATGTTTCCCAGCCTACCTTGGATCCAGAAGTGATAATATGGATCAGTTCTGACCAGTGGGAAATTAGTGGAAAATTTAGTTTCTTCCTGCTGGTTGGAATATGGACACAATGGCTGGAAATTAAGGGATAATTTTAGACCATGAGGTGGATAGTAGAGATTTAAGAAAAAGGGAGTGTGACTCCTTTATTCTGTAGTTCATTCTAGGAGCCCTAAAGACCCTACTTCTGAACTTTTTTCAAGAAAGAATAAAGCTGCATTATTTTGTTTTGTTTTTTTTGATATCAACTAACATAGTGATAGTAGTAGTAGTAGTAGCAGTAATAGTAGTAACAGCAGCAGTAGTTATTAGAAGTAGTGGTAATAGTAATATAGGTGGTAACTGAGTATTCCAATGGGTTCTGAGAGAGTGCAGTACAGTTTGATAGGGATGGAATGAAGATAGAGTTGAGTGAAAGAGTCAGATGAAAACTAATAATTGATGTTAAGAACTGTGGATTTTAACCACTGATTCATTTTAAGCAGGAGAATAAAATTTTCAAATTTCACTTGAGATAGCTCACTCTGCCTAGGGCAAAAAGGTTTTATAAGCATTCTGTCCTGAGATGAAGAGGCTAGATTCAGGGAGTCTAGTTAGCAGGTTCACTCAGACATTCAAAAGAGAGATACTCATGGTCTAAACAGAGGCAGTGTGTGTACACATGGACATGGGTGCCTAGTCCTAGACACTTAAAGACTGTGTAAAGGACTCTTTTGATGTCGGGTATGAATTAAACAGAGGAGGCAAGAACAAGTCTGTTTCTGAGTTTGGGAATTATTGGCAGAGTGCACATTTGGGATGCAAGATGACTTCTGTTTCAGAAATGCCAAGCAAGGTACCTGAGGAACATACATTTTGAGATGTCTAATAGGCATCCAGCCATTCATCTTCACTGCCACCACCACCACCACCACCACCATTATCATCATCCTTAGCCTCATTTCCATCCAAATCCAATTATTATGAGAATTTTTAAGTAAATCTTTGCATAAATGTGAAAAATAGAAATATTTTCTAGAAGTGTGTGGTGTTATTTTTTTTAAACTATTTAAAATCTATTAGGTTAGTTTTAGAAGGATGGCATGCTATAATAACAGAGAATTCAATAGTCATCATGCCTCTCAATAATTTTTTACAAAGAGCTTTTACTTGGTAGAAAAGGCATATCAGCCATATAATCTTGGGTAAACAACTATTTCCTCATCTGTAAAATAGGCATGCTGATTATTAGCCTAAAGAATATCAGTAGAATTCATTGAAATGTTTCATAAGGGGCAGGCCACCTATAAACATTTTGATATACTCTTTGTGATGTCATTTTAAGCACAATTTTAATGTTTTCTAAACCTCTATTTACTACATGTTAAGGTTGTACAAGATGATATCTCTGGCTCTATGATTTCCCAATTTAACTTAATATTTTAACAATCAGTTTTTCATTGTCTTGTTAAGGCTTTTCTCAATTGTAGGGAATAATGACTTAAATTACTTCAACTAAAAAGAAGTTAAAAAGACACACCTACTGGAATCTGAACACAAAAGTCACCTGAAAGAAAGCAACTACCCTCCCCATATTTCTTCCGAGGTCTGCAAAGCCATGCTCATACTGTGTCTGTCTCTGTCATCTCCTCTCTTTCAATGAATCCACATTTCTATTTCATTTTTCTCTGAAGACCAACTGTTCTACTTAGTCACTGCTTCTATTTTCTCATAATTTAAACTTGCAAATGGATCTTGACTTCTTGTGGCCTCAACTCAACCTCTTGCCATTTTTGTTATATTATTTTGACCAAGCATAGTACAAAATGTAGCACCTGCCTCTCAGCAGAGTCGGCAGCAGATCCTTCATCAAAAGTGGTGTGGGAAGGTGAGCAATGATCATCTCTATTAAGTATGATTGCGTCATCAGAGTTATTTCAGGCAAAACCAAAGCAAAAACATAAGGAAGTCAGCAAATGAGTTTGACTTTTTCCTTATCAATTTTGTGCACTGAGTGTAGATCCATATTTTATCATGACAGCCTGAAATTATGTAAGCCAAGAACACAACCTCTCCAAAATACAGGGTGATGATAGGAGAGAGAAAGAGTTGAGTGAGGATTGGAATTTAAGCATTGGCATTAAGGAATGTAGATGGAGTGAAAAGCAGTTCTAAGGAGAATATTACACAAATAATATTTTTTAAAATAAAATGTTTTAGGGCGCCTGGGTTGCTCAGTCAGTTAAGCATCTGCCTTTGGCTAGGGTCATGATCCCTGGATCCTTGGATCAAGCCCCGAATCAGGCTCCCTACTCAGCAGGGAGTCTGCCTCACTCCCACTCTCTCTCCCCCCCTCTCAAATAAATAGCTAAATAAATAAATAAATAAATAAAATCTTTAAAACAATGTTTTTCGTAAACAACAAAGGAATAAAAATCCCCAAACATTAGTCTACAACACATACCAAAACAACCCAAAATTTATTCTTTGATCACCAATAATCTGAGAATCAAGAGAATTTTGTTGCCACTTAGGTAATATAGGCCAGATGGTTTTCCTGACGATCCCCCTTTAGAACTCGTAATTTATACTTTGGTGGTATCATATGGAAGACTCGGTAGCTAGTATCTGAATAGATGAAATGAAGTTTCAGACATATCTCCAGGACATTTACTCATCTTCATTTCATCCTACTAAAATATTCTTTGTAAAGAACTAAATAATACAATTAATCTTTCATAATCCAGTTAGTATTTCAACAAAAGACTTACATGCTTCACTGACATTTTGGTGGCTGCTTTTTGAGTTTACTGATAGAACCACAGCAAAAAATCTACTATAATTTTCTTTTGTATCAATTGTCTAAATTATTATCAACAGTTTATTAGCCATTAAAATATCAGAATTTATCTCTGATTTAGCAATACAATTTTCTTGATTCCTAGAGTCACCTTTTACCCTTATGCAGATTTCTCAAAAATCTAGTCCAATTCAATATAAAGGATAACTAGCAACTCAGATCCAAAACAGCTAATAAGTGCATGGTTCTTGCCATTTTAATAAAATACAAAATAAGGAAAACATCAAGAAAGTAAACTATTAGTTTTGTTTTTAAAAAACTTAAGCTTCCAGAGGACAAGAACGTTATCTAATATATATAGAACGTGGTGCGCAGTTGGCACTTGGATATTAAAATTCAATATTTACAAGTGGAACATAATTTACTGAGCCATTCCAATGCACAAGCAAATGGAATGTATTGAATATCTTGGGATTACTGAAATGCACTTTGATTTTATGCAACATCTTGTTAACTTTATCTGTTTTTCATAGCTCTTTTCCATTAGAGGGAGGGCGAGGGGAAAATTGGATCAAGGTCCTGGTTTTTAATACTAGGCATCAACACTATGAAAAAAATCAAAAACACATTAATAAACTAAATATTACCTCCCACTGCTCTCTGGCTACCAGGCACACACAGTTCTTTCCATTGCACTGCTAAGAGGGCCTTCAATAAAGTAAAACTGTGAGTTTGACATTTCTCTTGCTTGCTGCCAGGAAATTCTAAATTGAGTCCCAGTTGTTTTTCAGATTAATCCATTGGAGAGAACAGAATCTGAACACAGTATTTTACAACTTTTTGAAAATTCATTTAGGCTAAATTTAGGTTTGAGTATATACGTAATATAATATACATATACCCTTAATTATAAAACATTTCTCTTACATCAAGCACACACTAGTAACATGTCTGTCAAAAAGACAAGGTAGGCATTTTTAATATATAAGAACAAATTTGCAATGAATAATAGAAACCAAGTGTTTATAAAAATATGTATCCAAAACATGCTATATTTTAAAAATTGGTCCGCTTCTAAGAATTAACCTATTTCCTCTTCTAAAATCATAAAAG
This sequence comes from Ailuropoda melanoleuca, assembly GCF_002007445.2. NCBI lineage: Eukaryota > Metazoa > Chordata > Mammalia > Carnivora > Ursidae > Ailuropoda > Ailuropoda melanoleuca. The sequence goes on from NC_048233.1 coordinate 15,595,924, forward strand.
GGAGAAAAACATCTAGTAACAGCTTAGCTATTTGTGTTACATATGGGAAGAAAATAGTACTTTTTATGAAACCTTACTCGGTGAGACTTGATGCTTTGTTTGAGTCTTCTTGATTCATATGTCAACCAGGTAAACGCACAACAAGGTGCATTTTAAAATCAAAAGATGCTAGTGATTTCCATATTTGCTTTTTGATCTTTTCCAGCACACTCTGGGAACGGCTCCCCAGGAAGGGCACCGCAAAGCCTTCACCGGCGAAGAATGCTGTGGGTTCATTCCCTGGACGTGCGCTGCATGAAGCACATTACACCTGGGCAATTCCTATTGATAGAAATTGAATGGAATTGCACTTCCAGGCTTTTTAAGAGCTTATTTGGTGCTTCACATGAGACTTTATTAAAAATAGCGCAGCGCTCAAAAACCTTTTAAGGCAATGGATGCTTTTTAAAAATCTAATAAATATGGATGGCTGATTAAGGAATGTATTTTATATACTGTATGTTAATGCTGTTTTTTTTCCTCTTCATTTTCCATCTTTCTTTTCCCTTGCCTTTTCTGAGGGTTTCTAGTAATAAACTGACTTTTTTAAAGGTTCCGCTATTGTCTATATCACAAATTCCTTCATCCCAGTGGGAAATATGTCCTCTCTCTGCCCTATTCTAATCATAAATAAATAGCAGTTTCAATTTATTGAGAAATCACCAAAAAGCAGGCCAAATTTCATTTTCGTAACCACTTTTCAGGTAGACATTATCCCCAGTTTACAGAGTAGAAACTGAGCCTCAAAATGTTTATAAATTTGCTCGATATCACAAATGTAGTAAGTTGGCAAGGTCAATATTTGGAAGTAGGCTTCTGGTACTTATGATTGTTGATGTGTTGATAATAGAAATATTAGGTACTTTGCAAAGTAGCTCTCTTGTACTGTCTCCTTCAATCCTCACTTGATTGTATGAGTCTTATATTCCTAAGTTGTTGCTCTTCCCTTTATGAATGAGCAAAGTTGACCAAAAATTAAGGGTTTTATTGAGCAACATTTAGATGACCTTGCAATGGGAGTAAATGATAGTAACTCTTCTAATGGACTTGGTGTTTTATCTACGGTGCTGAAAAAAGCAAAGAAAAAAATTTTCCCCCAAATCTTGATTCCAGAAGATTGCATCTTCTTCCACAGCCAATTCCAGGTTTAGATGTTTACAAAGAGTAACTTCCTTTGAAAACTGTCACTTTCAGAAAACTTGTTTTTTTGTTGTTGTTGTGTTTTTGTCTGTCTTCAACTCAGGAAACTTGAGCAGAAAATAGAAGAGTAGGTAAAGTGACAAGTGGGATGACATGAGCAAAGGGGCACTGGGGCTATTGGAAACCCATACACACCTGGAAGCTCCAGAGGGAGCCCAGCAAAGCTTCCCGGGTGAGACTGAGGGTCAGGTTTTCAAGAGTGCACTTGTTTGGAGGGGTGCTGAGAGCACAGAAAAATCTGTTTCCCAGGTTTACTGTTTATTAAATGGGAGTGGGAGGTGGTGTTTGATCAATGTCTTAAAATATCTAGGTAGGTGATAAATTAAGCCCTTCCTAAAAAGCACGGAAACTGACAACTTTGGTGAAATCCTTACGGCCTAGGAGTAGGCCTTAGTTGATATGACTACTTTATTCTTAATTGAAGATAACCAGGGATGATTCTCAGCCTCCCTCCTTTTATGGTTTTTCTTCTCTTTAATCTATATCGTTTCTAATTCTACCAAAGGTGAAGGAGAGGCTCCATCATTCTCATTACTGTGCTATATCCAGAGGGTGAATTATTGTTCTAGCTCTAAATCATTTGTTAAGATTTTCCTAGAAGATATAATTTTATCCCATTTTATTTTATTGCATTTCTGCTAAATACTCTCTAATTTTTAATGTTCCCATAAATATGAATTCCCAAATCATAAAGATCATTTTACCTAAATACCACCGAAAGTGATTATCTCTTAAAACACATACTTTATCAAGTTCACCATTTTGTAACCTATTAAATGTAATTTAACTTAAAAGTTTATTTTATGTTTTCATGTAAAACAAGTCAGAAAATAAAATCTAAAGTAAGAGTTCCTTAAAAGGAATGCTTGTATAATTTTAGAGGTGCTAGGATACAAATAATTTACATAGAACAAGTTAAAATTGCATTATAAATGAGGACTTATACTCAATAAAATCTTTTAACAAGTAAAAAATATTTATTTTCTGCATAGAAAACAATGATTTTATTTTTAACTGATAGAAATTAGCCATGACTAAGTATATGTAATTTATCAAGTGATTCCTTATAGGTCATCAGAAAGACGCTTAAAGGACCTTTTGGACAAAGATTTTTTTTAGATAAAGTGTTTCTTTCTGTGGCGACCTGCTCTCATGTGGTTGCTGAATTCATAACTCTCATCTCTTTGTCTATATCCATGGGATAAAAGGATGACTTCTATACTTCATGACACAAACTCCATTAAATGCCTACCGCCTCACATAAGGACCAATTTTTTAAGGCAGGGTGGTAATATAATCTTTGGAAGATTGGATCTCGTTATCTGTTTCACAACATCCTTTTGAAAATTATTTTGGTCAATTCTTTTTCCTTATTAGATCACTGACTAGAAGAATAAGGTCCTTCTACTCTGTACACTTTTATCTATGTAAGACATTTATCTATATGACTGACTATTTCATTATAAGAATATGCCAAAACACGTTCTAAACATTAATCAATGAATTATTTTTCTGTGTGGTAAAACTTAATTGTATTAACTTTTTCTTGTTTTCCTATTCAAATATCATCTTCTTGAAAGAGGGACATTAAGAAAAAAATTGAATGAATTGTGTCTGGTCAGAAAAATTTCTTCTGCTAAGATATTTTTCTGGAAAAAAAAGCCTTATTAATGTGTATCAATTAGAAAGATACTTTTAAATTTATGCATCATCTGAATTATTTTCAAAGACATCAGGAAACCATGGTGCTCTTTAGAGAGGACAATAAATAGGAGTCTGTATATCACTTTATCAAGTAAACTAGGAACAATGCAACTAGCAGAAAATATTAATTTATGCAAATTTCAGCACTCAGAAACTAATACCTATTTTTTAAGAAATGACACTTTCCATTTTTTCTATTCCTATTAATTCTCTAGCTGTTTCTTCATTATATTATCCGTTTCTGCTACTGGGCAAACACCACCAGTATAAAATTTATAGGGAGGAAAGCATAAGAGAAAAGCATAAGACTTAGAAGAGAATTTTACTTTTTCCTGGGAATTAGAAAAATAAGAAACAATAATTTATTTTTATTTTAAGACTACCTTACCTTAATTCAGTTCTTAGAAAATTAGCAATTCATGCCAGCATAGATTTAAAGCAGTTAAATCACAAAATTAGTTATAAATACATGTGAAGTATGTATTCAGAAATGTGATCTAAAGTATAGATAAAGACAACTGGAAATGTCATAAAGAATAGTCACAACTTTTTCATAGAAGTCCATGCTTTACTCATATCATCTCATTATATCTAGTCAAATATCCAGCAAGATGGGGATTTGTATTCTCATTTTATAGTTGGGTAAACTGAGGCTCAAGATGTACAAACATTAAAATGTTTATAAAAGATCGTTCAAATATTAAGTGGCAGAAAGAGAATTTGAACAAATTTTAGAGAGGAAAAATGTGAGTGAGATTGGAATCCATTTAATAGACTAAATAGAATCGATAGTGTTTTAAATATATGTAGAACTGAAAAAATTCATTTACAGACTGCACAAATGAAAATGCCTGTGAATTTCCAAAATGTCCATTTAAAACCTTTCAACCAAAAAGAACTCTTCCTAACCACAGATGACAAGAAGAGTCTCAGAGATCTGATGACACTATTAATGAAGAGTCGATTGCTACTTCTATAGTTCTAGGCAGTTCCCATCTCTAATTAAATACTTCACCATGAAACCTGGGAATTAGAATTTTGGAATCTATCTTCTTCAAGTGGAATCATGGTATTGACAATGTGCCCATCACCTTGCTTTATACATCCCTTTTATTATTTAACTAAAATTAATAATTTTAAAAACAGGTAATAAGAGAAACATTAAATTTTTAATGGAGACAAAAAAGAATTTGGCTCTTAGCCCCTTGGAATTCATTTGCATGGTCATAGAGTTGATAGTTTCCTTGATGTTACTATTCTTTTAACCTATGTACCCATTAAGAACCCTTGTCCTGGCCAAGGACCCAACTTAGCAATTATGGTTGGTTGAAGAAAAGAATGTTTGTGCTTATATTAAATTCCTTGATGAGATAACACTTTGGGTAAGTGACACAGTATTTTGATAAATAGACATATTTTACTCCATTACATTTCTGGAGTATCAAAAACATCTTGCTTTGTTTCTTGGGATTCGAAATTAAATATACAAATGGGAAATACAGGTAGAGAAAGAAAGCTGTAGTAATTACTTTCATGTAAGGATGCATAATGAAAAGCAATGGAATTCTCAGAGTGACTAACAGGAAGTCACTTTTCTGCTCACAGTGGTTTAGTTTCTGGGCAATGTGATTTTATTAGTAAAGACAAAGTTATAACAATTTACTCTTAGAATTTTATTTCCATATCTACCTAACACTAGTTTACATGGAATTACAAGATCAACCATTCTTCCTAAACTGAAATTATTACACTTTACAAGTGTTCGCAAATCTTTCTATTCCCACTGCTGATTTTAATTATTAACACTTTTCTAGGCTGTGATGATAGCATACAAGAGTCATCCTGCTTCTTCTCTGCACAACTTCTAGAGAGATTTTCTTAGCAAAGTCCGGGACTGTGTGGTGCAAAAACTGTAATGGATCCCCAATAACTACAGGAAAAAAAATCACTACTCCTACGCATGATATTCATGTCTTTCTGTGATCTAATTTCAACCTATATTCCCTTCCTCACCCTCTAAGAAGACTATCTTCACTGTTTTCCAATTCTACCATTTACTTTTTGGTCTCAAGAATGTTTTTACACTTTTCCCTCTACCTGGAGTAACACCTCATTTCTATCACAATGATCTAAGGGCATGTGTTATGATGAAGATTGGGTGTTATATGTAACGAATGGATTGTTGAACACTACATCAAAAATTAATGATGTACTATATGTTGGCTAATTGAACATAATAATAAAAAACAAAACCAAAAAAACCTTATTTACCTTCTAAAATGTAGTTCAAAGTTTACATTGGTCATGAAGCCTCCTCCGATCTCCCTCTGTCCCTCATACTCGGAATCTATCTTATGACTACTGTGTTCCCAATATATTGTTTCTCAATCTAGTGATTTAGCTCTTTCGCCTCTGGGTTATATTTATTTATGTACCTATTTCGTTCACTAGATTTGAGGTTTCCTGAGATTGGGAACTATGTCTTATCGATCTTTATATTCTCTGGAATATCTAGCAAATAAGGGAAACGTTATATTATAAAGAACTATTTTTAATTCAGCAATTAAATTTAAATTCACACAATTATTTGGTGTTTTGCTAACCTGATTAGTTTTTGAAAGCTTTTTAAAATATAACATTCATACTACATTTTGAGAAAATGTCGGACTATAAGGTATTAACACTTTTCTCAAAATACTTAGTTTTTCTCAATGAAAACAGCATTGCTACTCTCTCCATGACAAATTGTTAAGTATAATTGTGGACAATAGTTATTGGTTGGTAATGCAACACACAATGTTATATAAAGACCTTTTCAACTATAATATTCAGTCATACAATAATTCAGTCATATAACTGTGAGATGTGCTTATATGGGAAAATAAATGTAATAGAAACACAGTTTCAGGGTCTTTTTTATTTTATTTTATTTATTTTTTTAAGATTTTATTTATTTATTCGACAGAGATAGAGACAGCCAGTGAGAGAGGGAACACAAGCAGGGGAAGTGGGAGAGGAAGAAACAGGCTCATAGCGGAGGAGCCTGATGTGGGGCTCGATCCCATAACGCCGGGATCACGCCCTGAGCCGAAGGCAGACGCTTAACCGCTGTGCCACCCAGGCGCCCCTCGGGGTCTTTTTTAAATCAAATAACTCCTGTATGAAAGTTTCAGAGGCTTTTACAGAAGCAAAATATTAAAGTATTATATAAAAACTAATTTTAAAGAACTGGATTTGTGGGCTATATCTTCTGTTTTTTTTCCCTTCTATATCTTCAGCTCTAGGGGGGAAGGCTGTACTATGAGAGATCCAGTATTAAAGATGGGAGAGGCTTGTTTACCTTACAGGTAGACTGCTAGGAAATGGTGACTGTTCTCAGGCAAGACAGATTTTCTAGTAAAGAGAGTAAGAGTGGCATCAAAATGAAGCCAGGATGGAGAGGTGGAAGTCAAGGAAGTCCATTGAGGATAGACAAGGAAAGTCGGAGTGATTTAAAAGGACAATTCCTGGCGTCTATGCAAAGTAGGCTTGACCCTGACTCAAAGTGATCCAATAATAAATAATATTTACGCCATCTTTATAATCCATGTGACTTAGAATAAGACTGGATTCTTTTTGGTCATCTACTGAGCTTATATGTCTTTCTAGTTCCTCTGGTAATAATAGAAGGCTTTTTTTAAGGGAGAAAAAAGCTAATGTTAAGTGAATAAACTTCAGGTCTGTAAGACATAGAGTCATTGAATACTGTCAAATGCAAAAATGTAGGCTTTACAAACAATGGGTTTAACAAACTATACACAAGTGACCTTGATATTGATTTTGAACAAAATTTTATAATTAAAATTTTAAATTAATATTAAAAATATTGACAAAGTTAGAAAATGAAGTTGTAATCACAAGTAAACATATTAAATAAAAATAAATGATGTTAGACTAACCTATCATTTTGTGATAGTATTCCTAGATTGGGAGAAAAGTATAAAGGCCTCAAGCACAGACATGTGTCCTTGGCTTAAAGACGTCTTCAAGAATCTGAGCTCTTTTGAGTCTTCAATAATTTGCCATTTCATGTTCTTTGTCTTTGGACTTTCCCTCATGAGAGGTAAGATGGTTGTTGCAGAGAAAAGGCCTGGAGCTTCCCCTTAAGGGACATTTTATCATCAGGAAATTTCTTTCCCAAAAATTCCAAGCAAACTTGCCTTTGGATCGTTTTGGCTAAATGATCACATATCCATGTGTCCATGTTCTATCTCCAAAGCAGTACTGGGAATGGGAGGATCTGGAATTTTTAGCCTCTTTGGAGGAAGGTGAACTCTGCCAGTAAGGAAGAAGTATGTGGAAAGGTAACTGAACGGACAGCCGTATTAGTAGGATGATGCTACTTTCTGCGACAAACAAAAACAATATCCAGCAGCTCAAATATCATGGAAGCTTATTTCGTATTTGTATAGATTTTAAAAGAATTATTCTTAATTAGAATTCTTAATTCTAAAGTGAGCTCAGCTCACTTTTTAAGTTTCAGAGAACCAGGTTCCTTCCATTTTATGGCTCATCTAACTTTAACAAATGTCTTTTAAGTTCACTGTGCTAGCTCGGATCCAGCCAGCTGAAGGGGAAGGAGTGGGGAATGATACTCACTTCTCAAGCTCCTTGTCCCAGAAGTCATGTGTACCACATCCTAAATCATTCCACTGGTAAGAGCTAATCACTTGTCCTCTCTCCTCCCCACCCAGATGGAAAAGGTTTGAGAAATATAAGCCTTGACTAAGCTGAACTTCCCAGCAGCAACCAAACTGTGAACAAGAAGGAAATATGTGAGTAGGATAATCAAATAGTTTGATGGTAGAATGATTGCATTTCAAGAGTTCTGATTATGAATACATTTTCACCCCAGAGGGATATCTCTAACAGGAAATTGCAGGGTATATCAGCATTTTTACTAATGACTTGTTTGAGGATATATGATGACATGCTAATCAAATTTTTAGATATCTTGAAATTGAGAGGAAGTGCCAACACATTGGCTGAAAAGTTCCAGGATCCCCAAAAAGATATTAACAGACAACAATAAGGAATCAAAGTGGGGATAAAATTGTTAGAAATAAGTATCAATTCCTATAGTTAGGTCGTCATATTCAGCAGCACAGTTTATTTGGGCAAATATTTAGTTCTTATTATATTCAAGGCATTGTGCTAAGCCATGTTTGGAATATTGGAAATAAGAGTTAACATATAAAAAGGAAAAAAGCAGTCTTGGGTGATTGAAAAACCAATATGAATTACTAGTGCAGAGTCTCTGTCTCTCCATATATGAGAGTTGTTTGTATGTTTGTGTATACACATATATGTATTGATTATGTACACATCTTTGGTTAAATTAGAACATTTTTAATATACAAAATATTCCAGAACATTCTAGACTGTGTTTTTCAGATTTTTGTCTTGGATTCTTGGTATAACAATTTAAAAAGAAAAGTGAACAAGCTTGATTGCTTCTGGAAGAGTATGACTCAGTTGATAAGTGAATTTCAAATAACTCATATGTATTCACTTATTTATTCATTTATTTGTGACTGAGGTTCCATTTTTTTTCCCTTCAAGAAAGTAGAAAGTGTGTATAAATAACTACAGCATAAGGTATAACAGGAGAAATGCTTTAAAAAATGATGTGAATGAAATTAGTGGAGTGAGAGAAGAGAGATTTCTTCCACCAAAAATGATAAGGAAAAAATTTGTAGAGTGGGAGATAATTTGGGTTGTTTTTAAAGATAGATAAACTAGGATATGGTCAAAAGGAAAGAGAGGTCGGGTTGTATTCCAAAGATGGACAAAAATGTAAAGCAGAGATATCAGGAGAACTGTAAACTCTTTTTAGTAGCAGCCTGAGTTGCAGGAAGGAAATAATGGCGGAAACGCCATTGACTTATTTTGAGATAGAACTGGAGGTGATTATCAATGTTGGGTTAAAGCTTTTGAATTTTATTCAGGATGTAAGACATCAACAAGCAATACTATATTTTTATTATTCATACAATAGAGGTTATAAAGGTCATAAAAGTTTTACATGTGTTTATACAAGAAATGGTAAACAATAACAACAACAACAACAAAAAAACAATGAAACAAAAACCTGGAGATATTTAACCTCCAGAAGAGAAAATTTTTGGTTTGAAGCACTGTTCATCTCTATTCATCTTTTTTTGTAAGCTCCTAAACCATCCCATATCCTAAATTAAGACCAAGAGTGAGAAATTGCAGGAAGGCTGTATTTCGGAGGTAGGGTGTGTGTGTGTGTGTGTGTGTGTGTGTGTGTGAACATCTCATTATCAAAAAAAAAAAAATACTTTAAATGTATAATGAACCAAACTTGAAAGGGTTTAAACCGAAGTCTGGCCAATTTGCCAGGGCAATGTAGGGCGATGATCAAAACATCTTCTGGAAAGTGAGACATGGGATGTCTAAGATTTGTGTTCCAAAACTAGAAGCCCTATGATTTCATAAAATATGGAAATTTCTCTATATTTCTTCTTTTTATGAAAAAAATTATCATTTTCTGGGATTTGGGGAGGGAATTTTAATTCACTTAAAATTTAGGATTTATTCTATCCAAAATGATTGACTGAATATTAGCTATTAACTGAAGAAGGTCCTGTAAAGAGTTAATAGAAACATGAACAGTTTCCATCTGGCCCCTTTCCATAATCAGTTTTAAAAAGCCAAACATTACAAATCAAAATAGAAATACAATATTCAAACCTAAGTACATGGGACATTTATAGGGTAGGGAACTAGTAAATTGTCACTTTTTAATAAATCTTTTTAAGAGGCAAATATTTGGATTTATTTCATTGTTTCATTTTCGTTTTAATTCTAGTTCTCTTTTCACTAAAACAGATCATTCACTGTTGCTCCAAATCAACACAGGCTTCAAATAATTCCTAAATAATTGCCTTACAACAGACCCTAGCTTATCATACAGAGTTTGAAATTTTCATTGTGTTGTTGGAGGGTGTCCATAACTGACACACATCTTGCCTATTAAATATTAGTTTCCCAAACTTTCCAACATAAACTCTCCAGTCACATCAAGGCAGCACATTATTCATGCTAATTCCATTTTTGCCTCTCAACATTTTCTTGGAATGTCCTTCCTCTTACTTTCTAACTATAAAAATTTACTCATCTATAAATTCTCCTGAAGTCTTCCTAACTAGTTTAGCTTATGTCAGCTTCATCCTTCATTGACCTTGACATAGTAATTATTGTCTGTATTTCATATCTTGATACTTAATCATATCTAAACTTAGGCAATTCTTCATTTGTTCCATATTAGTTTTATTTTTCTTCCCAGTGAGAATGTATGTTCTACAAGGTCAGATGACACATCGTACATCAATTTTGCATTCCCTAGAATATGTAGAATGGTACTGGGAATTAAGTGAATGTTCTTATGCAATAAGAATGAAGTAGAATTGGGTTGGATTGAATTTAATAAGTACTCATATTTTCTTTGACTTTGAAAATACTGTCATCACAAAATAATAATTTTTATTTTATATATTCTTCCCAAATTATTAAAAATAAAGAAATACTTTTAAAAGATTTTATTTGTTGTAACTCTCTTCTCTTTTTACCATTATTCTTCTTCTTCGCCCATATCTGGCATCACTATCTGTTATCTTACTGTACTCTTGCTTTTATGGTGCATTTTCTCATAGAAGACTAGGATATAGTCAAAAGGAAAGAGAAGAGGGGTTTATTGTAAGAGGAGGTATGGGGTATAATAAAATGATCTGAAAAGATGTGTTTTTTAATTGTTAAGGATAATAATAGCATGCTTACTTACTGTATCCACAGCTATGAAACTGTGAAAGGAATAGTATTTGTGTGTGTGGGGGGGGAGGTGGGAGGAAAATTAAATGTGTAACTTTTTATCAGGTTATATCAGAGGAAATTTTAAATTATATAATGCAAATCAATAATTTCGCTCTCATTTTTGAAATTGAGCTTCCATGAATTTAAATTTCCTGCCATTATGAGATTGCTAATACAAACTCTATGGCAGACTGTGAGCTCATGGAAACTACAGCATTGTCTTAATCACCTCGCTTCTATCTTTTTTTTAAGATTTATTTCAAAGTAATCTCTACACCCAATGTGGGGCTTGAACTCACAGCCCCAAGATCAAGAGTCATATGCTCTACTGACTGAGCCAGCCAGGAACCCCTTTAATTACTTTGTTTCTAGAATATAACATGATGTCTAATGTATAATAGGCCCTCAAAAATACATTTGTGGGGTAAATAAAGTTTATTATTGCATCATTGTTCTGATTATTGGATTTCTAGACTACCTTCACTCCCTTATATTGGTTATTACCTTCCTATTATTGGTTTTCTATTTGCTTTCCCATTAGGAAAAATAAAATCACCTTGCAAAAAGGTCTTGTGACTGGTTTAAAAATCATATTCTTAGGTGCTTCTTTGTCAATTTCTTCCATTCATAGTATCTAATTGGACTGGGAATTCTTGAGGACAATGCTATGCATCTCATTCATTATTGCATTTACAGCTCCCAGTCCAGTATTGGCCAAAGATAGGGAGCTACCAATGACAGGGAATGAAGTAATATTAAACAAATAAGTCTCCATCTTCCAATGTAATCACTGAGAAGTAATAATAAATAGTATTAACTATTTTATAGTCTGATGTACCTGAAAATGTTACCCAAAGTGTTATAATTGTTATGGGAAGGACTTTGTACTCAGAAGGGATTTTTTTTTTTTTTTCAGAGAGGATTGTGGATTAAAGTCCTGGCTCTGACACTACAAGCTATATGACATTGGCTAAGTTAGCTAACCTCTTCAGTTGTAAAATAAGGATAAAAAGATCACTAACTTCCTAAGACAGTTACAAAGGTGAAATGAGGTAATGCATGTAAAGCTTGTCATATACTAATTGCACAATAAATATTATTGTTTTACTGTTTTCTTCCCATAAAACAACAATGTGCAGAAAGGATATCACATGTGAATTCATTTATGTACCAGTCACCTATAATCTTTGTACTTTCTCTACCTCATCGTGACATCTTGATTTATAATAAGAAATATATACTTGGTCTTCATCTCTGTTCCTGGCACAGAGCTCCTAAAACCCTTGGAATTTTCCAAGTAATAAAAGTGATGAGGTGAAGGACGGCCGGGGGGAGGGTGTCTTTTGTTTTTCATAACAAGACCCACACCTGAGTTTAAGTTAACTTGGTGACTTTTGGAAGCCCCTAAGGATGGGCTCTTGTTGCCAAGGGAATCAGCCATGTGATTAGAGAGTTGGAACATTCAGCTCCACCCTCTATCTCCCAGATGGGAAGCTGGGCTGAGGTTGAATTCATCACCAGTGACTAATGATATAATCAGTCATCTTTATGTAATGAAACCCCCCACAATCCAAAAGGATGGATTCAGAGCTGACTCTGGAGCCTATGCAATTTAGCATTACACTGATTCTCCTGCTTAACACCTATGGCTTCAGATGTGCTTGTACTTCACTTCCCTGTCTGGTAGAGATACTTTGCCTGATCTTCCTCTCTGGCCATTTCTTCCTGTACGTTTCTATCACCCTTCTCTCACCTTTCTATCATTGATACTGGGTCTGGTCTTTGTTTCTGCCCATCTTACTCATGAGGACACCGCATCAAGATCCTTCGCTTCGGTTACCACCCACATATGATAATTCTCCCATCTGATCTCTAGTCCTAACTTTTCTTTGGAGCCTCAGATTTCTACATTCAAAATGTCTGACACTTTTATTTGATGTTTCATTTCATATTAGACTACGTAGGACTGCATTATCTTCCCCTCACAGTTAGATTCCATCTGCTGCTTTCTGTCTTTGTAAATGGTCCTATGCAATCCAGAAGCTTGCCTTCCTTCTTATTAAGACTCTTTTTCTACATGCTCAATGCCACTCCCTTAGTTTATTTGTTATCTTCCACAAAGTTTACTGTATTGTTGTTCCTTCTTCCCAGTACCCATTTTCCCCTCCTGGTTTCATGACTTAGACTCTCCTGCAGGGTCTGGCTGGCCATGAGACCAACTTTAATCTAAAAGTCTGTGAGCAGATATGATGTGTACAAATTCTGACTCATGTTTTTAGGGAGAAATCTGCTTCTTCTAAGACTGTATTTCCCCTTTCTGCTGGGAAATAGTAAAAAATGCATCAGTGGCCAGTTTGGGTTCCTGCATGACTGTGCAGCATGGCTTTCTCCTGCCCTTGACAACCTGCTTGCTTCTAGACTGTAGACTAAGAGGGGAAATTCTTTGATCTCCTTCAGAATATTGTATTTTAGGAGTTTTTTTTAGAGCAGTTTAAACTGCCTCCTAAAAACTTCTTAAAATTAGTTTGCCTAACTCAAGGCGTGTTCCAATCTATCTTCATACTTTTAAATGAGCATAATGCTTTCCAAAATGCATATATGGTCAGGGCAATCCCCTGTTTAAAATTTAGAAGGAGTGTTTGATTTGCTTTTTTTTTCCCCCAAATTGATCATGAGGAAATAAATAAATCCATCAGTGACTCCCTCAAACCTTAAAAATAAAATTCAAGTTGCTTACCAGGGCACGATAATCCCTTCCTGTTCTGCCTTCTAACTATTTCTAGAGTCTGTACTTTTGCCACATAGCCTCACAGGCCCCCAGGCACATGAATCTTTCAGTCCTTGGGTGATGACAAGCTCTTATACATATCTGTGTCTTTACACCTTCTGCTCTGTCTGGATGCCTGGATGCCTTTCCAGGCTTTTTTTTTTTTTTTCTCCACTGGGCTAATGGCTACTTGTCCTTCAGGACTTAGATCTAGACTCAGGTCAAGTATTGTGTCCTCCATAAAGCCTTTTCTAATGTTTTAGTACCAATTAAATGTCCCTCATCTGTCATCAAATCCTGTCTGTATTTTTATCAGGCATATTTCACATGAAAGTCTATTTCTTCACTAGACGTTGTCTATTCTCCCACAAAAATATACTTCTATGCCACTATCTATGTTCCTCTGTACAGCTGATATTCAATTTTTTTAATTGAATAAAGAGAACATACATTTTTTTTAACCATTGAGTCCAAAGGAACCTTATCCTCTATTGTAATTTCTATATTTCAGCCCATAGCAACCCCTTATAAAGATGCAGAACAGTAAAACTATTTAAATGAAATGAAGTTTGTAACTAAAATAATTAAAATCTTATTAGAAATATTTATTTTCTTCCAATGTTAGCTCTCTTCAGTGACTTTTAAAACTTCAGTGCCTTGGAAAAATTTAAGAAGTTTTTATGAAACATTACCTTTGATTATTGAAGAGAGAACATTTTTATAAGAAATGGGGGTTATAATAAAAAGTTTGCAGTGTTCTATATAGTAGGTAATCAATAAAGGCTGAATGAACAAAGAAATGTTTTGGCTTTGGTAAATATGTATTTTTTCAAACATTGAAAAACAATTTAGTTTACAAATGTTCTCAAAAGCCAGTGTTCAGGTCTTTAGAACCAAAACAAATAAAATTTAACAATTTGCCATCTACTTTAGAAATCTCTCAGCTCTTAGATTTCTTTGGTTAGGACAAAATTTTAAAATATTGCACAAATGGGAAAAACAATTTACTTTTTAAAAATATTCACACCAAAACAGTATAAAGATTTTTAATCATGTATTCTAAAATTTCAGAACATGAACTCTAAAGGAATTAACATGCCATTATTCAGGATATTTTGGACATATGATGCTTGATAGACCAACAGAGAGCTTCGGTATGGACTATCTCGGTATGGACTATCTTAAAATTAGAAACTGTCTCGGTATGGACTATCTTAAAATTAAAAGAAAAATTCCCATTTTCCTATGAAACTGTCTCGGTATGGACTATCTTAAAATTAAAAGAAAAATTCCCATTTTCCTAGATCTTTTATTTTTTCCTTCTACTTGATTTGTACATAAGTAAGAGTTGAATAATTTATGTATATTTAATGATTTATATATATTTCAATTCAATGATTTATATATACTTATTTGTTAGACTATTCACATAACCACATTAATATGATTTCTGCTGCAAATTTGTAAGTATGTGTTGGTTAAGGAGCAATTGTATAATCACAGACATCTTCATGGGTGAACAACCTATGCAATCACAAACTGATGATGTTTACTTTAGAAGGCCTTTTGCTTGGTTTAATGCTCTGCTATCACCATCATGAAATTCTTAATCATTTTTGAAAAAGGGGCCTGGATTTTCATTGCAGACTGGACCCCACAAATTATGCAGCCAGTCCTACATGCAGTTTAAGTAATCCTCCTGATTTTGAACTAATTGTCAGAGAGCGCATTGCTAAAATACCAATTTCTGAACAGCTACCCATAACAACAAACCTAGGGTCCTAGCTGTCTGCCAGGCTCCTCTTGCCCAGCTTAGCTGTCAGGAGCAGCACGCAGGTTAAAAGAGAAAGATTCTCCTAAGTGTCAATCCCTCCTGCTGGCTCAAGAGAACAAAGCTGGCAGGCAAAGTGAATCAGATAGCGTACTGTGCACGCCCAAGCTTCAGAATAAAGCCGATAGGTCTAATTTCAGCTTTACCAGCCTTGGTCGTGTCCCTTTAAGTTTACTAAGTCGGATATACCTGTAAGCAAGCAGTCTAATGTTTTTGTGATCTTGCTGCTGTGAAAGTATTTAATAATAAGCCTCAGAAGTTGGAGGTAAGAAGGAAATCTATGATGTCTAATGCCAAGGTGGTGTTCAATGTGTTGAAAGTTGATTAAATTTCCTTTTAACACCCCTTGAAACTGACATTTTGCTACCGTTTAAATTTTTTTCCCTCCAAACTATTTTTTATACCCATGATTTAGAGTGATATACAGCAAAGCAGTGGCTATGAATTGGCTCAAAATGATTCGAGGGGTAATGAGCAGGGATTGAAAAAAGTCTGCTCCTGTTCATTTAAGGAAAGTAAAGCTAACTTTATCCTGCAACTGCATGCCAAGGCAGGGTCAAAGATTTGAGACTGCTCAAACAGTGCCATCCAAATTTTATTGGTTTGAAGTGATAACTAGGTTCCAGAATCCCATAGATTGATAAAAGGAAAATATATTTAAATAGATTAGCGCATTCTCAGCTATCAGTTGCAAAATTGCTTGCTATATTCACATGTTTCCATTTTTAAAGTTACATCTGTTTTAATCGAGATAGTCTAAATTTGAAAATTAATATGACACACTTCTCTATTTCATATCTAAAGTATCTGATTTTTAAAGAGGATTATTGTTTCCATATGTATGTCTGTCATAGGAAAATGTGAAAGTCAGACCTGAAACCCTGTTAATGCCACTGGTGATGTATTTGTTGATGAGTAAGGTGTAGAGGCTTACAATTACTGCCTGGACGCGCAAGTGATACAAAACAGAACACCTCATAAGTGCAATAACGCACCATCTTCTGTATAATTGACTATCATCTGTGGCCATTCCAAAAGCATTTATTTGGCACCAATTGTGTACATTTATTTTTCTCCACATCATTCTGCGGTTTTAGCCACATCGGTAGTTAAAAACAGAAATCCAATAAGACTTTCTCATAATAAAAGCCTGAAATATTAACTACCTGTTTTCTTTTGCTTTTGACTCCAGCCCAATGGTTCTATTTTACTTAACCCAGTATCTCCTTTCATTTTATTTATTTTTTAAAAGTTTATTTATTTATTTATTTGTCAGAGAGAGAGAGCACAAGCAAGGAGAGCTATAGGCAGAGGGAGAAGCAGACTCCCTGCTGACAAAGGAACCCAATGAGGGATGTGATTCCAGGACTGGATCCCAGGATCATGACCTGAGCTGAAGGCAAACGCCTAATCAACTAAGCCACCCAAGCATCCCTCAATATCTCCTTATAATAATAGATATTTTAAAATGTCATTCCGAGCAGGAAGCATAGGAAAATAAAGAACCAGAACATCCATGTGGACACTAGAATGAAAAAAAAAATTACTAACAAGTGAGGTTTATTTGTATATGATAATAGAAAGTGGGAAATGACCTTAATTTATGCAGAGCTAGCATCCCTCCAAGATACAGAAGTATGGTATTCTTGTAAAATAATTTTCTATGTTAAAAACAGGATGCGCTAATGTTAAAGAATCACACGAAGCCTATCATCGACCTTGAATTCCCGGTACGTGTCAAGACATACAGTTGGACCATAGTACTTGAACCGACCTTGGGAATTCTAGCCTTTGACAGGTGACAGAAGATACAGGATGGATTGAAATGAAAAAATAGTAATATAGGAAGCAGCCATAGTTATGTGGTAGGCCTCAAAGTGCACTATCAGAATAAGGGTGCATAAGAGTGGAAGATCTCTGGCCACAAAAGAGTAAGAAGATAAATCCAATACATCATCTTCACAGTATTTCTTATCATTGTACAATGAATGGATATAAATGTGAATATGAACTATAAATATACCTTTATTAATGCATTACCTTCATTTCATATATTTCTGCTGTTCAATAATATTCTTAGAATACTGTTTAGGAGTCTTAATTACTCTTTATTTCGTGTTTCTATGTAACAGCTACAAAGGAAGAATGATATAAATGAAGACTGGTGACTCAAGTACCATGAATGTCACTGTCGTAGGTGACATCATTTTCAAGCATAGTGAATGGCTTTAATAAAATTTCAAGCTAAATAAAGTCTTTCATAGATGTTCACGACAGTTACCTTTCTAGAAAATACAGTCTAGGTAAAAATTGTGCACATTTCAAATGAGGACAAATCCTAGGCTCAGATAATTATAAATAATATTTCCCCTGTATGGATTTCTATGGTATACTCAAAATTTGAGAAAAACATAAGTGAATTTACGTCATTGTGTGGCACTATCCTACTCGTTGCAAGGCCTGCTGCATCCTGCTCCCCCTTATTAAATGCCAGTACTACCCCTTTGTAATATCATTGTAACAAGACCACCCTTGAGAATTTCCAAAATGCCCCCTAGTGAGAGGTACTACCCCTCTCAAGAAAACTAGGCTTCTATCTTTTTTGTTTAGCTTTATAATAAATAATGTAGGTATACTTTCTAGTTGGTGTATTTAGATTTTGACTAAGCAATGATTACCATTTTTAACTGGATTAACGGACCTCTAAATTGCTATACGAATAAAATTGTGGCTCAATAAAGATGTGAAATGAAAATTAAAAAAAAATGGATTAACTGAGTATTTGTTCATTTATAAAAATCCAACTTCATTACCAATTGAATGTAAGAAATTCTAAGCTGGAAATGTTAATACTAACATAACAATTTATATGACCAGCAATAGCACAATCATTGAATAAACAGTATGATTTCAAGTTAAAGAACTCATAGTCCACGACTCAGTGACTATTTTTTACTAGTTGTGTGAACTAGTAGAGAATACTTAACCTTTCGATTCTCTTATCACTACATCTAGAAAGTGGAGACAGTAGCATTTTACATGGTTACATTTTATAGGGGCAATGCAGATTTTTAAAAACCTACTTAACAATTACTAATGGATATCAGCTATTGCTAATGTTAGAAAAGCAGTTTAGGTTTGAACTATAAATTTCTTTTTTAAAAAAGATTTTTTTTATTTATATGAGAGAGAGAGAGATAGCGAGAAGAGAGCATGAGCGGGGAGGAGAGGGAGAAGCAGGCTCCCGCTGAGCAGGCAGCCCGACGTGAGGATGTGACATGGCGCTCAATCCCAGAACCCTGGGATCATGACCCGAGCCAAAGGCAGACACTTAACTGACTGAGCCTCCCAGATGCCCCCGAACTATATATTTCTTGACTGTTTACTTTGTTTACTTATGAAACAGATATCAGGGGCTATTAAACCACATTAAAAATACGGGCTCCATCAAAGTAGGTAATCCAAAATAGGTAAAATCTGCATTATAATAAGTGATAAGAAAATGTGTGAGACTGAAATAATCTTTTTTCCTATTGTAGAAATAACTTTTTTTCTGATTGTTACAAACTTTATCCAGTAAATTCTTTTCTTTTCCTTTTAATGTCATGATTTTGCTGTTCCAATACTGGCTGGGAGGTGCCATAGCCAAACTTTGCTTTTGTCTAAACACCAACTAGTGATTCGACTCGTGGTCGTTGCTCAAACACTTTCTGAGAATATCAAGGTCCTTAGCCTCTCCAGAGCCTGTCTAATATTTTTTTAAACACTTTTTGAGCTATATTGAACACATTTCCCCTCCTCTACTCTAAACAATTCAAGCACCTAAACCAAATTCATCACCCCAGATTCTAAATATTCTCAGAGTAAACATGTAACACACATATAAAGTGCAAATCTATGCTTGTTTTCCCTTTGGCCCAGAGTCTCTAAAGACTTCTTCCACAAGGTAGTCATTTGGAGGGTGGAAATGAGGAAACAAAATACATTTCCCCAATCAGAGCTGTGACTTAAACACCGGTCTCTTTCTCCCAGTTCCCTCTTCTGCCTTTAATTCATGGCAAAGCAGTTGGGTTTCAGGTAGCTCGATATTTAAATCTTACGGATTGGTAATATGGTTAGCAATGTATTCTTTTTAACAAAATCTATTACAATAACATTTGAGCATTGTGCCAGGGCTGTTTATCTCTACAACTATAATATATATTTAAAAACTCCATTCTTTTGCTATGCCAATACCCTTCATAACCCCATCACTTTATATGATTAATTACACTGGGAACAAATTAACTGGTTTGGCCTGAAGTTAATTTTAAACAAACCTGTTTTACATAGACAAATATCGTGGCAGGTTTGGGATTTTACTACAAGATGGGGTTATTGAAAGGATTCTGTGGATGGATTTATTAGTCTGTTTTTGACCAAGTGAAATATCTGTGGGATCAGATGGCAGCTTTGTGTCTACCACCACCCCATCCTATTGACCCATATAAAGGGTATAAGCACTAGGCCTTAACTTTCTCAGCTTTTTTTATTTCAACCTTTGCTCTCCTTCCCCTAATCCCTGAGGCCCCATTTTCCTTATCCTGCTTTACTTTATTTTCATAGCATTTTTACCACCTGGAAACGTGTATTAACTTATTTATCTGTTTATTGCCTGTCTCTTCAATAGAAAATAAGCTCCTCTGGGACCGAGGCTTTATTTTGGTCACTGCTTTAACCTGTGCCTGGGAAATAGAGCACAATAAATACTTGTTGGAAGAATGAACAAATCAGATTCTCTTCGACTTTATTAATGTAATCGATTTATGAAATTCTTTTGTTGTTGCCTCAGGTGGTTCAGTCCAGAATTATACTTAAATAGAGAAAAGCAGATCAAATTAGAGATTAATTGGGGAGCAGAATCATTATGTTATTTAACTCTAAATGGAAATCTGGGAACCAAGAAATAAATCTTGTGAGACTAATTGAGGACATTTCTTACAAGCTTTCAATATACTCTTTCTGCATTCCAGAGAACTAAGACCTGAAACCCTTGAAAAGCAACACATTCACATATGTATTTCCATCAGACAACTTTCTTAAATCATAGTGTCAATTCTATTTATGACCAAAACACCCCCCTCATATGCCACTGATGTATGCCAATTACCATGGATAAGTTGGCATAGTTAAGAATCAGTCTACCTGCCATTTCCAGAGTAGCTAAGGAATACATAGCTGTTTTCCTCATTTAGTAGTGTGACTATCAACTTATATTCTCAAGTCATTAAAGACTGTCAGAAAAACAAATCATGAATACCACCTCCCACATGGTACAACTGGGAAGTTACTAAGCAAGCAGAGAACAGCAGTCACATATCTCAGAACATGGTATCTTACCCAATTGCCACATATATTGTTAAAATCAACTGATGCATTTTCTAAGGTAACCATATTTCCCTGGGTGGACTGTGAATTCAAAACTGCATAAGCATCCACCTAGTTTACATATATTTGTATGCCACGCTCAAAACGCCTCTTACGTTCACATATGTCAGACAAAATATCTAATGAAATCTTACAGTAGTTGCAGTCAGGCCAAATATTCAGGGATTCTGGAAGAGGTAAGGGTCAGAATGGTCAGGGGAACAACAGACCAGAGCTTCCTAACCTCCTTCCTCACATTAGGGACAGTTCTAGAGTGAGTCAGAGGACCCAGCTAGAAAGAAAGACCACCAGACTTAAAACTGCTCTTGAAAAGAGTTATGTCTGCTAGAGAGAATATGGCAAACATTTAATTGGTTTAAGGCACCAGACTAGGTCCCCTAAGAATTATTTTTGAGATCTTAGATGGTATTGAAGTAGAATTCTGTCTCCACATGGAGTGTTGGTGCCAGGATCTTTATACAAATGAGCTGCTTTTTATTCTTTCCATTGCCTTTTCCCTCTTTCAAATAACACCAACATATATACTTAATTCAGAAAAGCAAGCTTTGGTTTAAAGTTCTTATTAAGGCTCAGAAAAAAAATTACTAGTATATAATTCCGAGGTTCATAATTTCCCTTTAAATAAGCTATAGGTTAATGTGTAAAAACCCCTGTGGATTTTTTCCCTTTGTTTAAATAATATCCTGTAATTCAAGTCAATATACTTTACAATAGCATGTTAAAGGCAAATAGGAAAGCAGTTTAGCTCTAAATTAAGGTTTCTCCATCAGCATTTCCACTCGCTCTGGATATTTTCTGATACAAAGCTTTGGTCTCTCCTTTCATGATGTTATTCTGCAGCAGTAAAGCAAGTAACCACAGCTTCATAACGCTAAGCACTCCAGTGGGAAACACAAACAGAGTGCATAAACCAAAGTATTCATTTCATGAGGTTTTATTAAAAGGCTTCACCTCTAAATTGAGCTGTCATACACTGTTGGGAAACTTTTTACCACAGTTTATTTTAACTATGTAAAACATTAAAGGAATGGAATTTCTTCAGCTTTTCATATAATGGGCATGACCTCTCTTACACACTACAAGCAATCTATACTGCATTTAATCAAATTGGCTGGAGAGTAAAATCAGGCCATATGTTTTCCCACTCTTCCCAATTCTCAGAAATGACCCCAACCTCGTTAACATGCTGTAGATTTTCATGTATACCCAGCAAGTTCTTTGGTGTTCTTACTGATAGAATATGCTGCATGATTAAAAGATATCCTTCAGATGAGAAGGACATTGGGTAATTTATAAATCATTCATTTGTGACACAGCTTTATACAGCTTTTCAAGGAATTGCAGTAACTGCTTTTGCAGTTTCCTCAAATGTTGCTTTCAGTTGACAGTGTCATAGGTCATTACTGATTTTTTCCTTATGTAAGCAATACCAACTTTCTATTAAAAATACTAATTTCCACCCTAGTACAGTGTCTTTTGAAGTAGCGTATATATTAAAAAAAATCAAGTTGCTTTGAAATATTAAAGGAATATATTTAACTGAAGGGTTTTCAGACAGGTTGTTTTTCTGTATTCCTGATGACAGAAAGATTTTAGCCTACAAAGTCAATAGTAAATTTTATTAAAGTCATTATTTTCCTGTTACAGGTCTCGTGCTTTAAATAAACTACAGCTGACAATGCTGTCTTACATACTGTCATACTGTAAAATGTCCCCTCTTTATTACCGCAGGGACAACTCATTTAGAACTTTGAAAGTGTTTTCACATTGGAGCTGTTCATTTGCAGAGCTGGCCTATGGCTGTGTTTAAAGAATGTGGTTGATACTTCTCTTTTCCTCTAAATATTCTAGGGAAAAATATAAACTTGCCAACACAACATTTTTTAGATAAAGATTAATGTCCCTTCTCCATAGATAAAATATATCTCAATCTTTCCATATTAGTGTGCTCTGACTACTTATGACATTATTTTTCCTGTTAGCCCACTGTGTATAAGCAAGAGCAAAGCACTTGATGTGTATATGACATATTTTGTTTCGGGAATTTTGAATTTCCCCCAAATTACATTCTTTAATGAATAAGCCACCTTCTTTGCATCATCCTCTTGATCAACATAATCTTGATTATAGGGATGTATAATTGATGGAAATTGAATAATCCATCCAGAAAACATTTTATGAAAATCAGAAGGAATATGTTTATAATTTTGGAGCCATGGCATATCATTCCCAGTTGTGCTTATTTAACTCCTTGTATAATACACACTTTGTCCTACCGTCCTTTACCATATGTTGCATGATTTTTAATGAACTTATATTTTCTTCTCCACATGCACCCAAACCCCTATATACTAAGATTCTACTATGAAGAAGAAAACAGAAAAAAAATCAGAGGAAAAATTTAAAAAAAAATAACAGCTTGCCTTTACATTGGAAGTCGATGCAATCAATGTCACTAAATCCACATGAATTTTCCAACCTCTTTTCCTGTTTAAAGGTATTTCTACAAAGTACATCTATACTGTTCAGGGCTATTGAAATAAGATGAACCTTTACCCCAAAGTCTTCAAACTCATGGTCAGAATTGCTAGAGTCTCCTTTCTTCCCTTTGGAGAAAAGAGCAGAGCAGAAGAGGACAGATGATAGTTAACTCTCTGCAGAGATATGGTTGTCCTCTCCTCCACCCTCCAAATCTGGCATCATTTCTTTTTAGCTCATGGTGCACTCAGACCCACAGGAAAAATGAGAATATGTGTGTAAACCCTTGTCCTAGACTAATAAAGACTTGATCAATGGCAAGTCTTTGATTTCAAATCCATTTCTCTCCTGTTCGATCTTCAGACAGTAATCTTTGCTGCTTGTCTGTGCCTACATTCGGATCTTGCTGGTGTGTATTTCTGTAGCCTTTTAGATCAGGTAAAATAGCATAGAGACCATAAAATATTCTCCCTTTGAAAGATAAAATAGTTCAATAATGTACTGTAAATAAGTAGCTAATAAATGTCATCCATATAAAAGGAGAAATATTTTTTAATTAACAAACATTTACAATTTTTTCTTGGTTTATGTCTTCAGTCTTGTGCTGTGACAAAGCTATATTTAGATATTTTGTGTTTAAATCACCCTCACTCCTCACTGCACACACACACACACACCCAGAAACACTCACACATTCCACATACACACATACATATTCAACACAACCCATGACCTCGTCAATAATGATGACAACCTTGAATTTTCCCTATGTCCCTTCTACACAGCCTAGAATCCCAGCTAAACCACAATCACTGGAGTTCCTTATACCACACGGTGTGAATCTAGATGGTATCAAAATGCCTGATTTGTGATGTGTGTGTTACTGTTCACTTAAAAGTACTTTTACTACCTTTTCTTATCAATGGAAAACTTTCAAGGTATTTAAAAGCAATGGCTTTAAACATTCTGGCTGCAATAAAGCAAAAATGGCAGGTGGCTATATGAAAGAGTTAGAATACATTTAAAGGAAATCACTCATAGAGAAAAGGTGTAACATTGCTTAGAGTCCATTTATATACTTTCTACTGGGAAGAATGTGTTTTGGGGTGATGTGGGATTCTTTCCATTTGCCCAGTGAGAACATTAGCTGTTTTATAGAGCAATGTTGTTATTTTTAAGAAAGATGGAAAAATGAAACATTAGAAAATCTGCCTAGCAATAAGAACTGAGTTCAGCAATGATAAATAAAGAGGCCAGAAGGCTAAACTTAAAACCACAAATTACTTAAATAGAAAAGTTTAAAATGCTTTATCATTAGGCAACATTTCTGAGGACCAGAAGAGAAGGAACCTAATGTTTATGAAGCAAGACTTCTGACTAATTAAGGAAAAGGAGAAAAACAGATTGTTCTTGCTACCCTGAGCAGGTTATCTAATGTGACTAATGCACACTTGTTAAAGGCATAGGGAGATGATGCTTTGACATTCAGAGAAACAAAACAAAACAAAACAAAAAAACCCAAACAAACAAAAATCCAAGGTAACTATTCTTAATATAAGTCACTGAGACAAGTCTCTAAAACCTGTTTCAGTGAGAAGTTAGGTTTGGAATAAAACTGAACAAATAATACAATTTGCCTCCCTTTAACCTAGCAGTTTCCATTTTGTTTCCTTTATGGAGAGTAACTAAGTGTCTCCTTTTCCCTGTCACTCTTGCATTCAGTGCATTCAGTGGCAGCTGGGAACCCCTAAAGGACCATGTGTCATCAAGGTAAAACTTTTAAATTATACTCATTAAAGGTAAAAATTCCCAAAACTTACCACTCTCTAAAACAGAAATTATATTTAAGACTGTAGTCTTAAGTGCCATGTAAGTATGACAGTTGAATTGATAAATAATTTAGAAAAATGATTGACTTTCACCACAGAAGCTAAGGTAGTGTCTATAGACAGTAAAACCTGTACTGGAAAATGCTTGACCCACTTTCACTATGTCACAGATTCTTAGAATTTTAGAGCTGGAAGAGAAGCCCTCCCATAATACCTATGAAGAATCAAGACCCTGACTGGAAGAAAGATTTCCCTCAGTGATTGGTACTCATCAGCAAAGGAATAGATGGGGAAAGTTTCTTGACATAATTGAATCTCCACATGGATGTCTGAAATTGTAGGAATTAATTCATTTTTCTATATGATTGCTGTTTCAACCTAAGTACATCCGAAAAGTGGGGAAATATATATGGAAAGGAAGAATGGAATTTTTCAGATGTTTTAAAGCAAAAATCATACTGAAAGCTGGTGTCTGAGAATGAAGCTAATCCTCACTGAGCCATCCTGTGTCTGCAATGAATTCTGAGAACCCTAATAATTCTACATTTGAAACTCAGGCTTTCAGATTTTTATGTGGGTATATTTGTCAAGGTAAATGGATATAACACAGGGTATTTATGTATACTTAGGAGTTTACTAGGTTTATTTTTATTTATTTTTTAAAAGATTTTATTTATTTATGAGAAAGAGAGAAGGAGACAGACATTGAGAGAATGAGTGGGAAGAGGGCAGAGGGAGAAGCAGACTCCCTGTGGAGCAGGGAGCTGGCCATGGGACTGGATCCCAGGAGCCTAGGATCATGACCTAGGCTGAAGGCAGATGCTTAACTGACTAAGCTACCCAGGAGCTCCCCCCACCCCGATTTTAATTATTTTATTTATTTATTTGAAAAAAAAAGATTTATTTATTTATTTGAAAATGAGAGAGAGAGAGGAGTTTGCTAGCTTTATATAAAACTTTTATTCTTTAGATAAATAGTATGTGGGTTTCACAAATGTTAGATGACAGGCTGGTAAATAGGTTAGAAACTCTAGAAACTCTTTTTCTCACTTGTTAACATAGAAAATTCCCTCTGAATAATTTTGGACATGATAGATGCACTTTAAAATTTCATTTTGAGGGGCACCTGGGTGGCACAGCGGTTAAGCGTCTGCCTTCGGCTCAGGGCGTGATCCCGGCATTATGGGATCGAGCCCCACATCAGGCTCGTCTGCTGGGAGCCTGCTTCTTCCTCTCCCACTCCCCCTGCTTGTGTTCCCTCTCTCACTGGCTGTCTCTATCTCTGTCAAATAAATAAATAAAATCTTTAAAAAAAATTTTCATTTTGAGGGATGCTTGTGTGACTCAGTTGGTTAAGCATCCAGCTCTTAATTTTGGCTCAGGTCATGATCTGAGGGTCTTGGGATACAGCCTTTTGTCAGTCTTCATGTTCAACACAGACTCTGCTTGAGATTCTCTCCCTTCCTCTCTCACTGCCCCTCCCCTCACTTGTGCATGTGCTCTCTCTCTAAATAAATAAAATCTAAAATTTCATTTTGAAATCAGCATGGAGGCCAAGTAAAGAAACTCCTAAAAGGATTAGAAGGAATAGTAACTTCTGCTCACAATATATTGAGAACTGTATGAGATGAAAAATAAAATGGAGTTAACAGCAGATTGAAAATTGTAGGAAAAAACAGTGAGACAGAAGACATAGGAATATAAACTTTCTATTATAAAACAAAAGAGAAATTATAATTTAAAATATATCATCAATGAGCTGAGTGACAACTTCAAATAGCCTACTATGTGTGTAATTGTGGTCCAAGAAGAAAAAAAGAAAAAAATTCTGAATAATCAATGATAATTTTCCAAATTTGAGTAAAACTGTAAACCCACAGATACAAGAACCTCAATGAACAAGAAATATAAAGAGAAGTAAGCACAAAAAAATCAAAATCAAATACCCTAAAACTAGCAGTAGAGAGAACATCTTAAGAGAATCCAGAGGAAAAGAATATGCTATATATGAAAAGCAAAGTTCAAGACAGAAGTTTCTCACCAAAAACAATGCAAAGAAAAAGAGTGGAAAACCATGTTTGATGTACTCAAGTTCAGCTTTAAGGTACAAAAAACAAAAACAAAAAAACCCCCAAACAAACAAGGCCCCAAACCCTGTCAACCTAGAATTCTAGACGCAACAAACACATATTTAAAAAAATAAAGACAAAATAAAGACTTTTGTAGATCTAAGAATAGCAGAAAGAGAATTTTCAAAGTCTTTCAGACAGAAGGAAAATAAAACATAATAGAAATATGGGTCTACACAAATGAAGGAAGAGAACCAAAATAGTAATTACATGGATAAATATATACGTTTCTTTGACTACTTAAAGCTCTTAAAAAGAGAATTTTCTAAAAAGCCATAAACAACTTACTCTTAAATAATCATTGAAAAGACATCAAGAGGAAATTAGAAAGTATTTTAACTGAAATGAAATGAAACCACCATTTATCAAAATTTATAAGATTCCTTTAAAGTAGTAGTAGAGGTAAATTTACAGAAGGAAATGCCTACATTGAAGAAATCTCAACTGAAAGATCTCACTTCTGCTTTAAGAAACTAGAAAAAAGAACAAATTAAATTCAAAGTAAGCAAGGAAATGTGAAAGACAATGATATAGAAAACAGGAAAACAACAGAGAAAAATAAATTAAACCAAAGCTGTTGTTTTGAGAAAAATCAATAAAATTAATAAATCTATAGCCAGACTAATCATAAATAAAAAAGAGTTAATATCGGGGTGAGAGAGATGACATCAATGCAGATTATACATAAATTGAAAGGATAATAAGAGAATATTTTGACCATCTTTCTGACAACAAATTGGGCAACATAGATAAAATGGACAATTCCTTGAACAACACTGTTGAATCTCAATCTAGAAAAAAATAAATAAAATAAAAAACCATACATCTATTAAATATTTGAAATCATCCCTTAAAACTTTACTACAAAGATGATTCCAGATGTCTTCACTGGTGAATTCTAACGAACACATCAATTTCACACAAAATCTTCCAGAATATTGAAGAAGAAGGAATACACTGAACACATCCTATGAAGTCAGCATTATCCTGATAAAATACCAGACCAAAAAATACAAAAAAGAAAAGTACAAAACAATATCCTTCTTGAGTATAACAAATTCAACATTATGTAAGAAGATAAATACCTCATGACCAAATGGGTTTTAAGAAGTATTTAGTATTTGAAAAAAAAAAACAGTATAAATCAATGCCATTCAACATGTTAATAGATTAAAAAAAAAAACCCAGATTGCCATCTCAATAGATGCAGAAAAAGCATTCGACAAACTACAACATTCATTTTTGATGAAAACTCTCAGCATATTGGCAATACAAGGTACCTCCCCAACCCAACAAAGCCATCTACAAAAACCTCACAGCTAACATCACACTTAATGGTGAAAGATTGAATACATTTTCCCTAAGATCAGCGACATGATTAGACGTTCACTCTTCCCACTGTTCTTCAACTTTCCAAAGGAAGTTCTAGCCTATATTTTAAGTTAACCCACAAAAATATAAGGAATTTAGATTAGAAAGTAAGACATAACACTCTATTCCTAGACAACATATCCTCCATTTAAAAATCTGATGAAATCTATCAAAATGTTAACAGAGCTATTCAGTTAGTTTAGCAAGGTTGTAGGGCACGAGATTGATATACAGAAATCCTTAGTATTTATATATACCAGCAACCATCAAAAATGAAAATTTAAAATTATAATTTTTAATAGGATAAAAAATGAAATACTTAGGAGTAAAGTTGACAAAGCGCATACAAGATCTGAAAACTGAAAACTATAAAACGGTGCTGAAAGAAATTAAAGAACTCTTAAATAATTGGAACGATATATCACAGTCATGGGTCAGGAGACACAATATTGCTAAGATGTCAATTTGGTCTAATCTGTTGATTTGACACCAAATCAAAATTCTACCAAATGTTTTTATAGAAGTTGACAAGCTGATTTTAAAGTTTAAATGGAAATACAAAGGACTTAAAATAGCCAAAACAATTTTGAAAAAGAAAATAAAATTGGAAGACTAACAGTACCTGATTTCAAGGCTTTTTATAAAGCTACCATAATGGAGAGAGTGTTATAGTGATGTAGTGTAGGCAAATAGACCAGTGAAACAGAATAGGGAATTTATTAACAGACTCTCACGCATAAGAACTCATTTTCACAAAGGCAATTTAACAGAGAAAGTACTACTTTCAAATAAATTGCGTTAAAACAACTGTATATTCATGTGTAAAAACATGAACTTCAATCCGTACTTAGTACCAGATATAAAAACTAACTCAAAATTAATTATAGACCTAACATGGTAAAAATTTTAGAGGAAAATAGGAGAAAAATTTTTGATTTTGGTGTAGGCAAATAGCTCTTAAATATGACAACAAAAACAACTCATGAAAGAAAAATAATGATAAATTGGACTTTATCACAACAAAAAGCATCTGCTCTTTTAAAGACATTGTTAAGAGAATGAAAAATAAGATAGGACTAGAAGAAAGCATTCAGAAAATGTCTATCTGATAAAGACTTTGTAGCTAGACTATACACAGAACTCTTACAACCCAATAGTAAGAATATAAACAACCCCAAATTTTAGACAAAAGATTGTATGGTAACCTTACCAAAGGAGTGAGGTAGATAATAAACAAGCATATGAAATGATGCTCAATATCATTACTTACTAGAAAAGTGGAAA
Organism: Ailuropoda melanoleuca; assembly: GCF_002007445.2. Classification (NCBI taxonomy): domain Eukaryota; kingdom Metazoa; phylum Chordata; class Mammalia; order Carnivora; family Ursidae; genus Ailuropoda; species Ailuropoda melanoleuca. The sequence continues at coordinate 15,625,858 of NC_048233.1, forward strand.
TTAAAACCATTATGAGATATTATTTATATGTATTAAAATGGCTAACATTAAAAAGACTGACCATACTAAGTGTTGGTGAGGTTATGAAGCAACTGGAATTCTCATACAGTACTGGTAGGAATATAAATTGGTACAATGACTGTGGAAACCAGTCATTGGTTTTGCTAAAATGTTTAACATATCACCCTTATGATCCAGTCAATTCCACTCCTAGGTATTTGCCCAAGAGAAACCAAAACCTATGTTCAATCAAATACTTGTACATTAGGGTTCAAAGCACCTTTATTTATTTAGTACCAAGCTGGGAAACAAGTGAAATGTCCATCAATAGGTAAATGGACAAACAACTTGTGATATATCCATTCAATGAAGTTTATTCAATAAAAAGGAATGAACACATGCAACATGGATAAATCTCAAAATAATTACCCTGAGTGAAAGAAGCCAAACAAAAACTGGTATCTCTTGTATGATTCCATTTGTAAAAAATTCAGGATCAAAAACTAACCTATCATGGCAGAAAACATACACATGGTTGCCCGGGGATGAGAGAGATTGGGAGGGAGTGGTTATAAAGGGGTATGAGGAATGATAGATATGTTCCTTTTTTTAATTTTGATGATGGTTTTCCAGGTATGCATATCTGTCAAACCTTAAAAAATTAAACACTTTAACTAGTTTATTGTATGTCAATTGCATCTCAGTTGACTTGTTGAAAAATCATTATTGAAATCAGTTTGATTTATTGCTCACTCTTTTTTTGTGTGTATAAATTTTAGATAATCGGAAAGTCAGAATTTTGTATGCTTATTTTTGGAGTTCTTTCTTAAGAGGCCTTGCCTTTCCAAGCTCATCAGAAGAATCCAAGGAGAGTTTATATAGGGAATCACCAGCAACTCTCACTGTTCTCTTTGTCTTAGTGTTTAGTTATTAATGCTCCAGGTATTGGGATAAGCATTTTATTTCCAACTTTTATTCAATTTTCTTCTCCTTTTCTTTTTTTTTTTTTTACTGTAACTCTCTGCATGCTATCTTCCCCAATTTTCTATATAATTTATAGCCAATAATATATCTAAAATTTAGGGTTCTTTGCTCACCTTACTTTTCTTGGCCTAGATGTCAGGTCAATAAAACAAGGTTTGGATTTTTTTTTTTTTAATTTCACAAGGAAACAGAAAATATTTATTTGTGAAAAAGGAGGACAGATATAGGATTGCAAATACAGCATTATTATATCACATAGAGAATAGCATATAGAGATTTCCAGATACATAAATCTGTATCTCTTTACTGTTCTCATTGTTCACTTACTTCTAGTAAGTCTTCTAAATAGAAGGGTTATTACTAGTCCATTATTAGTACTAGCTCTCTTCCCTTCAAGAAATTTTGGCACCTTTTTCTGGTGTTCTTAGCACCTGCTATGATTTTCATTATTGTCCAGGTGGCTTCCAGTCATTTGGTGCTCTCACCTTGGGAACTACTCACCTCATATCTGCTTCTTTCTTCCTATTTCAAATGTACATCTTTTGTTTATAGTTTGAGTGTCAGCTGTAATTATTAAATTTTTGATAGTGTACATTTATGGGTATAACTGAAATCCATTGTTCTTACAGGTTCTTCCCAACTCAGGTTATATTTCTCTTGGGGTTCTTTGAAGATGTATGCAAAGGTGTCTCCCAATTTGAGTGGAGCAGGCGGATGGTTAACAATAAAAATCAAAATGTAATCTTTATGTAGGGAAACCTGAGCCCTTTTTTATATATAACTATAATAAGTCATCTCCCCAGGAAAAATATTAAGGAATATTTTGCTTTTAGTGATTGGTTAAATGCACCAAAGGAAGCAAAATGGTTTATAAATGCAGAAAGAATTTTATTTCATTAGAGTTTAATGTGATATATGGTACCTTAGTGAATACCGAAAACTCCAGTGAATTCTCTACTTTACCTGCACTCTGTTGATGAAAGCTGTCAATTTGATAAGAAGTCATCCAATGCAACTTAGTTCACATTTAGTTTGATATAATAACATAGAAAGTTGCATCTACAGATCTTTTAACATTTTAAAGTGGGCATATGATTGGTAATTGGTTATTTCAAAGCTCTAGTAATAAAATTGAGTAAAAACATCACTAATGAGTTTATCTAAAAATAATCACTAAGTGAGAAACATATGCATGTACCAAACATACCTACAATAATTTCTTCCTATGTATTATCCAGACATTTCCATCATGGTCTAAGTATCATCCCAGAGTTATGCCAAGCAATCTAGTAATTCTGATTTTGGAATTGATTAAATCCTGCAAGTAACAACAATTCCCAAATTCCATTCATAGAAAGTTTCCTTTGAGCTGCTTTTGTATTCCTATAGTTTTATTCTCATACCAACACTCATTTCACTGGTTCTCCTGGTTTCTGGGTTTATGTCAAGTGAAAGTGAAAAAATACCTCAATATCAAGAAAAATTATGTAACAATGATCTCAAAAGGCACTGAATACAAATAAAGTGATTTAATAGATTACTCAGTAACAAAGTTGCCCTTAATAAGCTAGTATGAATGATGGAGATTATTGAGATACCATCTTAACAAATATGATGCTAAAAGTCTAGTGAGGCACAGGTTTTGAGTTTATTCTCATCAAAATTTAGGTTGTAATTACCTTCAAAACATTTACATTTAAATGTAGTAATACAAAGTTGGAACGCATCACTGATAACCAATATATTTTAAAAAGCTACTAGGTTAATTAATCTTTTTTAGATTTATTTATTTATTAGAGAGACAGACAGTGCAGGCATGTGAGAGAGGGGTTTGGGGGGGAGTGGCAGAGGGAGACATAAAAGGAGAGAAGCAGACTCCCTGCTGAGTGCGGAGGAGCCTGACAGGGGCTAAATCTCACAACCCTGAGGTCATGACCTGAGCCGAAATCAAGAATCTGACGCTCAACCAACTGAGCCACCCAGGAGCCCCTTAACTGATTTTTATGAAGGTCTTACCTTAAAATTTCTTCTATCTTTGCATACATTTAAAACTCAGGTAATTTTATTATTGTCTGCTACTTTTGTAGCTTTCGTGGTATTTCCTCCTACTCTCCCTCGCCCATCACCTCCCCATTTTGGCCTCATATATCTGCACACTTAAAATTTTAAACTAAGTACTTTAATGTAGCATATATAGACCAGAAAAAGCTCAACATAAGCTTCTGTTGCTGCAAGATCATCAGTTATAGAGTGATAAGTAAAGATGTGATACATGGGTTAAATTCTATAATAAAGTCTATTAAGGCACTTAAATTTTGTAGTATTTCTTTCTGAGAGTTTAATTATGACATTACTTTAAGTACTATTGTGGAAGGATGTTTTGATGAGCTAAAGCAACTTCACTTTCCATCTCTTTTGTCAATATAGTGGCAGGGATAGTTAGTATATTTTTTCTCAGCCTACCTTACAGTAGTAGTAGTAAACATGCTACACATTTTAAGACAATGAGACATAAACAGAGATCTGTTTGTTTGCTTCCTTCCTAATAAAAGGGACAGATTTTATTGCCTTATACTCTCTTTCCTTCTTCCCACTTTGATTTGGATATGCTGAATGGAGCTGCAGCAACCATCTTGTCAATATGAGGCTAAGCAGTAAGATGTGCATAAAAGAATCATAGACTAAGGACAGTAGAACAGAAAGACATGAAGATGATGGGTAATTGATGGCATCATTGAGCAGTTACACCTCAATTTATTCTTCTTTTTTTAAGATTTAATTAATTTATTTGATAGAGCACAAGCACAGGGAGCTCCAGGCAGAGGAAAAAGCAGGCTCCTGAGGAGGCCACTGTGGGGCTCCATCACGGGTCCTGGGATCAGGGCCTGAGCCTAAGATAGACGTTGGACCAACTGAGATATCCAGGTGCCGCAGCCTCAACTTATTCTTCTAGACTTCTTACAATGTGAGATAAACATCATTATTACTAAAGCCTTTTTTGCTTGGCTTTTCCAATACTGCAGGCAAAAATATTTCTTATCAATACCATCATTTAAAAATTTTAAAATAAAAAAGACTTCTCTACTTACGAAATTTCAACTTACAAACTTTCTTTCACTTTTACAAAGCTAAGCCTTAGAGAAAACATAACCATTCAATAGTGGATACGGTGAGTAGTCATGCATGGTTATTTTAACATAGGTCATAGAATGATTTATTAGTCAGGCATATGCTTGTTTTATTTGTGCTTAGCTTCGAGGTGTATTATATTTGATATGTGAAAAAGTGATGAGTTATTTAAAGTGTTAGTTGGAAAGATACATTATTATAAAGGAGAAAAAAGAATAATTTAAAAAATTGGTGAGAAGATAATGAATGTTATATAAGGTTATAGAATAAATAATTTAATATTTATAACTCCAAAGAACAAATAGTGAATCATGAAAGAAAGTGGATTAAAAAAATGACTACTTAAATGAAAAAGAAACCTTGGGTATGTGACCAGAGATTTACCATCAACGCTGGTCACCTATCAAATGCAATTCAATTCATGAATAAGTTTTGCAATTGGCTTGAAAAAGTGGTGAAAATATTGTATCTGGAAATTTGTTACAAGTTAAGTCTGATTCAAAAATTCAGGGCTTATCTGAATGTTAACTATATCAAAACATGGCAGATACGGTATTTACAAAATGATTTACTTCACCCTTAAAATCAGAAAAGAAAGTGAATGTGCATCATTTACTCTTCTTTTATCCTACTTCATGAAACTCATTATTGGGATAACTGGAACTCTAGTTGCCATCTTGGATCATTAGGATAAAATGATACCCTAGGAATGATCATAATGTAAACTTGCAAATTTAAGTACTACTAATATAATTCTTACTCTGTCAGTGTCTCTCTCTCTCTGAACTTAAAATGAGGAATAGTGAAGTCTATTTATTTTTCAAATGCACAGAGAGGAGGTCACTGTGGCTGTATCTTGACTGATTTGTCTGGACCAATCTCAGCTATGGTGGATTTAGCTTCAAAAAGTACCTAATTACTGCTATTGTAGTATTTGGTAGAATCCCTGCTAGTTGAAGATTGACTGATACCTCACATTAATGTCTGTCAACTAAAGAATAAGCAGCTATAAATGTTTGCCATCAGTGAAAGCAAGTTAAGAAGTGAGGTGAATATGAGAATAACTTCGCACACATTAAAGGAGGTATAAGGGTAGTAACAAGATCTGAGTTACATCAACTACCCATGGGCATGTTTCAAACTATTTTAAATATACCTGTGTGAAAATTCTAAACATTATGTGGTTGTTCAGTAAATCCTAGTTGTCTGCACAGCCATCTTGAGGTGACTGAGGGGGTGGAAAGGAAGCAATCGAATATCTTCAGGTGGATATCTGTTGTAAAATCCTAGTCAATAAACTTTATTTTTGCCTCTCTTGAAATCTCTTGTTACATTTCAGAATTTAAATTAGGAAATGTATTCTTCTTAGTTATTTTTGAATCAGTGGAGTCGTACGCTCAGCATTCCCTTTCAAATCACATGTGTTTACCTTGCCAGAAAGTTTAGTATGTAAGATTTACTCTTCTCTGTAATTCTCAATCCTTAAGAATTTCAATTCCTGTATCTATTAACTTAACTCACTTCTGTTGTTGGTAAATAGAAAATGAGGAGAGATTGGAATCAAGATAAAACCAATAAAGCAAATAGCCAAATAGATAAGACTTTTAGAAAGTACAGCCTTAGGATAAAGACAGCCATGGGACAGGACACCCATACAGTCCCATATGATCAGGTGGGAAAACTGCGATGTCTAAGAGAGCTTGATGGAATGTATTTAGGACTGAAATAACTCAGCTAGGACAATCACTTTGTGTTCTAGAGGAGGGAGAGAGAACTGAGAAATCTGACATAGGGTGTGAAGCCACTCTATCTCTAGGACTATAATAGGATACAGGAAGCATGGCCTTCAAATTCTAAAATTAGAAACTTTAAATATTGGTGAAGACAAAAATGGTGAAAATGTCTGCTGTTATAAATGTTACCCACAACAAAATCGAAATTTTATGAGTATACTGTTGAAATAGAGATAGAATAAGAACTTAAAATGAATGTGGTCATCAAAGGAAAGTAAATGGAAATTGATTAAACAGTATTCATTAACATTAATTTAAGAAATATAAGTTGGTATTTGGCAATTGGTAAGCCCTTTGCTTAGTGTATTTTCCTTACTGTGCTATATTAGTGAATATAAACTTTCATTTATATTTTAAACATTTATAGGCTTTCATTAGGATACCTGAGATCTTTCATTTTCTAACTCGATTTTTCCCATAGGGTGTATAGTTCTTCATTCACAAATTCTCTAGCTCTTGTGGTTGAGAAAGAACTGATACTACCAATTAGAAGCATCACATATTCCTACATGAAATATTCACGTTAAAAATTAAGTGCTGACATATTCATATACAGAAACACACAATTTTCGTATTATTTCTTGCTCTGGGTTATCCAATGTTTTCTTCAATTAGTTCAGAAAGAGGAAAGCTGAGCATGCCAAAGCTGACCTATACATGACACTTCCAAGTGAAGCTTTTAGACTATGTTCCCTTTAATAGCAAAAACTATTCTGTTTAAGTCTTCTAAGATCATTCTACTTAGGCTAGAACCTGTTTGCTTAATCAGTAGATAAAGTCTTAAGTGGCCTTTAAAAAAAAAAGCCAGATTTTGTTTTGGTGGGGAGGAGGGGTAAAAGAAGACAGAGCTTAATTAACCAGACTGACAGGCTCCATAGATCTCTCAAGTGTTTAAATTAAGGATTGCAAGTTCTTGAAACTTGACAAGCCAGGCAGGATTGTCACTGCTGCTGTCTGAAGCAGAGGTAAGTACAGATTAGGCCTGTCCTATCTTTATCATAAGCATTTTGCTAGGATCTAAAAACTTCACACTGTGAAAAGATTTGAAGGTTTTTTTTATTACTGGAAAATTTAAGCAATAATTTAAGTCTCAAAATATTCAAATAAAGATTGTTCATTTGTAATAAATATTTGTTATTGGATGGAATAGCAACATTACTGTATTAAATGTTTACATAGACACATACAGATATATCCCTTTATTAAAGAGAAATAGTTATTTGTACTGCATACCAGCTCTCAGGTTGAGTATATACACATCAAACAGACTGATGTGCGTCGAATCACTGGATGTAGTGCTTAGGGGCTAGTGAATGTTATTAGCTCCCACCCACCTGGTCAGGGCTTTCCTGTGGAATGAGATGTATCCTTTCAGTTATTTATTTTCTCCGTGTGCATATATTCACAAATATAAATATATACATATGCTTGGAGCATGTTCCACTACATTCGACATCTGGCAAGTCTCCATTATGAGACTTTTGATGCTTCCAGTGAGTAATAAAATGGAATTACAAGAAGGGGGTGAGGACGGGGAGTAAATAATGCAAATTATGGCCCATGAGCCTCTTTCTTTGAATTTAGGTAAGTTTCAAGTGTGTATCTTCTGTAAAACATCCAATTCTGATCTTTAACCAACTCCTGTTTATATGCTGATTTCTGGAAGATCAAAGGCATTTGGATATTAGAAATACACCATTCAGATATTTGTGTGTTGATACCTCCTTGCAGAGAAAGCTTTTCTCATGCTTACATAAAACAATGGCCTAACCACATTCAATATTTTGAGGCGTTTGCAGAATGGGCACATACTCTATTCTCAAAAAGGAAAAAAAAATGTATTTATTTTCTAGAGGAGAAAATGTTTTGGCTCTCTCTGTCACCTGGCTGAAGAATAAAAAAAAAAAAAAAAGAAAAGGAAGAGGGAAAAAAAAGTTACTGTGTGCAGTTA
>NC_048233.1:15636214-15721214 GCF_002007445.2 Ailuropoda melanoleuca
GCATGTGGTTTTTCTTCAGGAAGTTAATTTTTCACTTAGTTTAATTTATACTGTACTGTATGTGTGGTTCCCTAATCACTGCCAAGGGACATGTAAAAACGGCTTAGATAGCAGAGTCGGTTCCTTGCCCAAGTGCTGAAAGGTAGTGAGCGCTGGTGGTAGCAGTGACTGAATCTAAGATGAAAAACAGGTGCCTCTCCACAAGGTCTGAGAACTTTCTTAAGCTAATTACTTGATTCTGAGAAACAACAACAACAACAACAACAACAATAGTCTTATTCACGGGCTCTCAAGGACCGTTCTCCCACACTGCAGAGGAAATACAGCCAAACCAGGCTTTTCTTATTTCAGCACCTTTGGTGCTGGTCAGCACCCATAAATCCAAAACCTGGGTTGCTGTGGTCCTAGAATTATTAGAATCACGGAACTTTTTAACTAGAAAAGAGCTAAAAGAAACCATAGAGTTTCTTCCCCTAAGTATAAATGAATTGAATAAAAATGTGTCCTGCTTTCTGATGTCTTCAGGGGATATATATCAGTTACTGGCCATGTGTGGAAAGTATTTCAAAAGGATATTTTTAAAATATAGCATCACTCTGTTAGCTTTCTCAATGAAGAAGAGCAAATGAGCAAATAAGATGATCACTGTTTGTTGTTAATGACTTTTGTGAGTCTTTTATTATTCAATATATGGTCCATGTTTTCAATCTTATAAATTTTCATAACTGTTTTCTGCTCCCATGACAGTTTTGCATCTAATATTATCAAAATTTTTTGGGGGGGTGTAGTCTGGCTTTAGAAAGTAAGGTGTACTTAAGTGAGGGGCTCTTCCAGTTCCTGGATTTTGTGCTTTCACTTTGATTTTTTCCTTTTGTTTATTATTATTAATTTTCAACTCATACATTGGTTGTGAGAACTAATGACTAAATATGAAAGGGATAGCAAAATTTATGCTCAATAACTAAAAATTATATACTAAAATAGTATACTATATTTTATTTATAGAAAATAATATGTGTAGCACATATACATTATGGAACATAAAATAAAATGAATATTCAAAAATCCACCATACAGCTTAAGAGCTAAAACATGAGAGATACCTTTGAAGTTATCCATGTTCCACTGGATCCTACCCCTCTGCTTCACCTCAGCCAGTTAACACTATCCCGAGTTTTGCATTTATCATTCTTTTAACACATGTATGCACCATTAAAATATATTATTTAGTTTTGCTTAATTATATAAACATAACATAATTAAGTAAATAGTCATTGGGGGCTTGCCTTTTATCATCTAACATAACTTCCCTAAGATTCATCTACCTCGCTGCCTATCAATTTAATACATTTACTTTCCCCTTGTATAATATTCCTGTGTATGAATAAACTTTAATTGCCTACCCCTTTGTTGATCACTTGGAAAGCAATCTGGCATTATTCTAAAGCTGAGCATGCACATAATAAAACCCAGCAATTTCACTTCTGTGAAAACACTCTTGTACATATATGCTAAAAATATATATAAAAACATATTTTTAGTAAAATGCTTATGAGTTTTATTCTTTAATTATATTATTAATTATAATTAATCTTTAATGCTTACATACTACTATTACAGCCAACAGGATCAATAGTATGAATAAGAGGGTAAAGAGGGGCTGTAGAGATGCCCTGCAGATGAAAAGGATTATTTGTTCAATGTTATCTAAATTATTTAGCATTCAGCATTCAATAAATATTTTTTTAAAGATTTTATTTATTTATTTGACAGAGAGATAGTAACAGCCAGCGAGAGAGGGAACACAAGCAGGGAGAGTGGGAGAGGAAGAAGCAGGCTCATAGCGGAAGAGCCTGATGTGGGGCTCGATCCCATAAGGCCAGAATCACGCCCTCAGCCGAAGGCAGACGCTTAACTGCTGTGCCACCCAGGCACCCCTCAATAAATATTTTTGAATACTCCCATGTACCATGCATTATTCCAGTCATAGGGGATATAGCACTGAATAAAAATGATGCAGAGGCTGCTATCATGAGGCTTTATTTTGTTGTGGAATATGGACATTGAACACAGATAAAGAGTATGATATTAAGTAGTGGTAGTAGTATAGATAAAGATAGAGCCAAATAAAAGCATAGAAAACAATGGGGTTTCTAGTTTAGATGGTATGGCCAAGGAATGTCTCTCTACCTCAGTGAAAGTAAGAAAGAGGTCTTGCATGTATCTCAGGGAAGGATATTCTTGGCAGAATCACAAGTACTGTAAGGTGGGATTATTTTTATTGGTTTAGAATAGAAGTGAAGATGTCACTGTAGGTGAAATGGAATTAGTAAGAGAAAGAGAGCTCAGACAATGTTGGAGAGTTAGAGCAAGGCAAGCTCCCATAGAGATTTATATCATTTAGTCTAGGTGTCATTGATGGACTTTGTCCTTTAGTCTAGATGTGAATGAAAGGGAACTATCTGATGATTTTATGCAGGAGAGTTAGTCAAATGATACACATTATATATGATGTTTAGAAACATCATACTGGGTGATAAATGGAAAAGCCTAGAGCAGGGCAAAAACAGAAGCAGGAAAATCTCTTGGATAGGAGTGATTGTCATTTCCATGAGAGAGGAAGGTGTCTCAGTTTGGGTGGTAGCAAAGGAGCTGGTAAGAAAGGATTAGATAGAGAATAGATTTAAAAGCGGAATCAGAAGGATTTGTTGACAGATTGCTTGTAAATGTATAAGAGGGAGAAGCCAATAATGACTTCGATGTTTTTGGCTTGAGCAAGTGAGTTAAAGATGATGTCATGCATAGAGATGGAAAATGATGAAGTAGGGGCAGGCTTACGTAAAAAAATCAAATGTTTGGCTTGGGGCACGTAATGTATGAGACACTTGTTAGACATTCAAGTGGAGTTGAGGTGCCAAGTAAATACTCAATAAATTAGTATGGAGTTCAGAGTAGAGCTCAGGGATGGAGATAGGAGTTTGTATTTGGAAGTCAACAATAGGGGTGATATTTAAAGTAAGGGAATATGATATGATCACCTAAGTGCTTAGCATAGACAAAGAAGAAAAGAGGTATGAAAATGTGCTGGTATGACTAATTGATTGCATTAAAGGCCCCACATCTGTTCCCTTACGTTTATCCATGCTCTTCGTCATGTAACTGGGCTATCACATCCTGACTCAGCCTAAAACTTTCTTTGACCCATGGGATGCTGGCAGTTGTGATAGAAGCAGAAGCCTGAGAAAGTACTTGTACATTTCTGCTCTGCTTTAACATTTTACCCTTACCATGAGAAGGTATGCCCAGATACCTCTTGTCCCAGCAGGATGATGGGAAATACAGAGTCAACTCAAGGTGCATGAGTGGGCCTAGCTGAGTGCAGTATAGATCAGTTGAACCCCAGAGACAAGTAAAATATAAGTGTTTATTGCTGACTGACACTGAATTTTAGGGTGGTATTTTGTGAGCATTTTCACAGCAATATATAACCAATACAATATTTAGAGGTCTGGATAAGAAAGTAAGATTCACAAAGGATACTGAAGAAATCATCAATGAAAAAAATAGGATCAAATGGTATCCAGAAACTCAAGAGATGAAAGTGTTTCGATACGGAGGAAGTGATCAACTATGACAAATGCAATGAGAATTTACGTAAAATGGAAACTAAAAATTGCCCAGCACATTTGGGAAAAGGATTTTATTAATGCCTTTGATGAGAGTGGTGGGAAGAAAAGTCTAATTTAAGTAAGTTCTAGGGAGAATGGTAGGTGAGCAAGTTGAGATAACTAAAATTAGTGTTTCTGCTCCAAAGGGCAGTGGAGAAATAGGGTTGTGGTTGGAAGGGAATGTGAGTTACAAGAGAGGTTTTATTTATAGATGAGCTATATCATAGATTGTTTATACATAGATAGGCGGATTTAGTTCATTAGAGGAATAAAACAGATGATACGGGGGAAAACAGGAATAATCAGAATAGTAAAGACTTTTAGTAGGCAGGTTGGGATAAGGTCTAATGTACAAAAGGTGGAGTTTCCCTTAGGTAGGAGAATGAGCAATTTTTCTGTAGTTATAGGCATGAAGGCAAGTATAGAGAGAGATTTAGATAAAGGTAGGCTGGTAGGCTTGCCAGTAGAGGGGTAAAATTTTCTTCTGTTTATTATTTTTTTTAATTAATGAATTAAGAAGTAAAACTGTCACCTGGAGTGAGAAACCCAAGAAAGAGGAGTAACCCAAGAAAGAGGAGTATGGTAGACAGAATTCTAGGATGATTCCCGATGACTGTTATTCATATAACATACTCCCCCTTGAGCATGGGTGGAACCTATTATATGAAGAAATACCACTCCTGTGATTATATTGTTTATTGTTATATGAAAAAAGAGAGATTCTCCTGAGTGAACCTGACCTAATGAGGTTAGCCCTGTAAAAAAAAATTCAACCCATTTTGTCTCAGAAGAGAAAATCAGAGGGTTATACCTGGCTGGCCTCAAAGAAAGCAAACATCCATTTTATGAACTGCTCTATGGGGCACTTGGCAAGGAACCTAGAGGTGGCCTCTAGGAGCTGAGAGTGGTCCCTGGCCTACGATTGGCACTAAAATGGGGACCTCCCTCCTACAATTGCAAGGAAATGAATTCTCTCAACAACCAGAAAGTTTGGAAGATGCCTCCAGCCTCGGGAGAGAGCTGTAGCCCTGGCTAATACCCTGATATCAGTCTGATGAGATCGTGAACAGAGCATTCAGCCAAATCACACCTGAACTTTTGATTACAGAACAGTAAGATAATAACTTTATGTTGCTTTAAGTCACTAGGTTTGTGGTCCACAGGCCTTCAGAAGTTGGGATGCAAAGAAAAGGGCATCTCAGAGAATGAAGAGTGAACTGACTGAAGAATATAGAAGGGTTACTAGACAGCATGGAGAATTCATTTGAGGTTTGCAATCATAAATTTAAAGTAGGACTTGTCAGAATTAGAAACTTGGATAAAAGCAAAGAATGGGTTAGGCATTAGATTTAACTCAGATTGTGGATGGGCCAGTTAAATATACAGAAGGAAAACGGGCAGGAGAAAGAAAATTATATGCTGAAGAATGATCATTATGTTAGGCCAAGCTACTCAAACAGGCCGAGTAGGGGAGTGAGGACAGGAGGAGGGTGACACAGGGAAAACTCAAGTACAATGGACTCGATGTCTCAGTTGGGTTAAAGATCTGAAAAGGGGATACTTGTGGCAGCAAGCTGAAAAGGAGGAGTGTGCAATTATAAATTGGCCCTTAGATTTTATCTGGATTAGAGCCGTTGTCCAACCTTGCATCATGTTGCAGTGTCCTGAGTTTTGAACAACCTGTGCATTAAGCTGATCTTTTTTCTCCTGAGTCTCCCCTGTCTCAATGCTGTTCCATCATTTATGAGTCTCTTCCCCCAACTTTTGGGGACATTTCTCTGACATTCATCCTCTTCTCAAACATGGAAGTCTTCTTTCAGAAAAGCCTTTATTATTAATCAAAGTGCTTTACTGGGATATTAACAATCCAAATATTCTCCACTATTTTGGAATAAAACTTTTGTCTTTGGTTTAAAAAAAATCAATCTCGGACATTTAGAGTAAGAAGATATTTTGTTGTTGTTGTTTCTGAAAACCATAGCATCTTCTGGCTCCTGCAAACTAGGGCCTATGGGCTAAATCTTTCCCATCATCTGTTTTGTAAATAATTTTTTTAACACAGTCAGTCCCATTTGTTTACCTATTGTCCAAATGTGCTTTTGTACTACAATGGCAGAGTTGAGTATTCCCAATGAAGACTGTACAGCACATGAAATCTAAAATATTTACAAACTGTCTTTTTCAAGAAAAGTTGCTGACTCCTGCCCTAATATCACCTTGCTCATGCCCTTTGGGTTTCATTATTCCTTCTCACCTCTGTGTTATAAATTCTTAGAAATGGAGGAATAGGAATTGGGAAGATAAAAAATAAGAGATAAAGATGCAGTATAGAAGTACCTAATGTCTTTGCTTATAACCTTGGAAAAGGGGAGGGAATCTAAAGCAAAATACGTGTGAGTATATGAACAATTATGCTCTTGCCTCTATGCTTTTTGTTTTAGGAGAAGAGAGGGAACTGAACTTTCTTAAGAAAGAGTAATGCAGTCACAACACTCTTGTATGTCTTGGCATGTCTTTATGATGTGGGATACTGCTAAAGTTTGTTAACTCTTTGTGTCAGAGAGATAGAATTTTGTTTTTTAGAAATTTACTTTTCCCTGGTGACTCAGTGAATGGCAGAATATACTTCTGTATTTCTACCTTATAGATTTAATTTTTTTCTGTATCCATTGGACCCTGGGTTCTGGATCAAGATGAGCTAATATTGTTTCCTATGATAAGAATATAAACACTAGAGAGACTCTTTCCTTAAGCTGGCCTGAGGCCAGCCCAACACAATGCAGAAAAACTTCGAAGTCATATCACGGAAGAATTACAATGACCACCATCTTTTCTAAAATAAAGTAAAAGAGGGGCGCCTGGGTGGCTTAGTCAGTTAAGTGTCTCCTTCGGCTCAGGTCATGATCTTGGGGTCCTGGGATCGAGCCCCTGCTCAGTGGGGAGCCTGCTTCTCCCTCTCTGTAGCTCCCCCTGCTTGTACTCTCTCTCTCTCTCAAATAAAAATAATAAAATAAAATAAAATAAAATAAAATAATAAAATAGCAAAAGATAGAGACATATAATTGTTGTTAACATTACTCTGGTTTTCTAAATCAATCTTAGATGTTTTTCAGTATTGTACTAGTATCTTCAAAGAAATACCTTTTAGTTTTGATGATCAACTCCATTGGTTTTTGTCTACTTAGATGTTTACTTTTCATTTTATGACTTTTTTATCTGAGTTTTTATGATTTTCTTTCTTCAACTTCGGGTTTACTATGCTATCTCTTTGAATTTATCGTGTTGAATATTTTGTTCAGTTTACATAGCAGATGGTCAATTTTCGTGAATGTTCTATGTATGCCTGAAAAGAATATATAGCCTCTTTTTTCTTGGTTACAGTGTTAAAAAAAAATCTAACAATTTTGATTATATATAAATTGTGGCGTAAAACCTAATCATTATATTTATATTATTTTAATGATTCTTTTCAAAATTTTTGACATGTTTGAAGTCTACAGCTTTTTATTTTCTCTCTACTCTATCCCCCAATAATGTAAAATGTTTTAACTCCAATATTCCTCCCTTTCATCTTCTGTGTTTTTGTCTGGCATTTCAGTTTCATTTTATTTTCTGAACTCCACAAAACTAACTTCTGCTTTACAGTCAAATGTAGAAGCTTCTGTTTTCTTCTATAGTCTCTTATTCTGTGACGGTTGGGAATCTTCTGTGCTTTCTCTCTGTTTCTCTCTTTTTCATTTATTCTCAGGTAAAGTAAAAATTACTCTAATTTCATTTCTTCATATCTGTTAAATACATATCTTTCCCCTCCACTGTCACTTCTCTTTCCTCCACACCAGAAAAGGCTACCGTTATCTCTACTCTGGACCACAGCTGAGATTCCTAATTGGTCTTTCTGCCTTCAGTCTTGTTCTTTTCTCACCCACCCTATCCACACAGCAGCCAGAGTGGTATTTCACATCAAAACATGATTCCTTGCACAGATTCCCATTGTTTTTTAGAAAAATCGAAATTCCTTAACGTGGCATAACATGATGTCACCTCTACTTCTACAGCCTTGTTTCTACCCACTTCTTCTCTTAGTCTCTGGCTGACTTCACTGTAACTGCTTTTTAAAAATTTATGTCTTTCCTGGTAGACTCTAAAATCTTTGATGGCAAGAATAAAATCTGTAGCGCTTGACATATAAATCGACTTACTAAATATTTGGTTAATTGATACTGAATGGATTTTTGAAAGCATGGATTAAACAAAGGTGGTATTCTGGTAATATCCTTATATTGGAAAACTTTTAGTGAGAAATGCATTGGGAATTACCCAAAAGGGGGATTTGATAAGGAGTGGGTATATCTCACATCTTCCAAAGGGGAAAGATGGAGACATTATGAGCCAACAAGGTGGCCAGGTAATCCTGCAATTTAGATAATGACAGTACGTAGAGAACATGGCATATTTTCTATAGTGATACAATTAGCAAGAGAAGACTGAGAGTTATGGCACAAGATATGGAAAATTGTAGGCAATTCTTTTCTCTAGAACTCAAGGAATGTATGATCTTGAGATAAATCACTTCATCTCTTGATGTCTCAATTTAACTATTGAGTATATAATGAATGATTATTCTTAACTACTGCATGGGGTATTGTGAGACTTAATTTGCTAATGTTTATAGAGTGCTTCAGATTGTCTGATTAAGCGTATTGAAGTATCATCATTATACTATAAAAGAGTAAGTGAAATTTTATTTTAATTTCATAAATATGAAATTACACCTTTCTACTTTCACTTAAAATGGTCTGAAATTCATACACATAAATTGGTGCATGTTTGAATCTAAGTCTCTAGGCACTTATGTTAACTGTTCTTACAACTATCGTTAGACCTCGTCTACATTTCTATTATTCAGAAAGTTCACAAGACTTTGACAAAAATAGATGTGAAAAGGCACAACTCCTTTTTTGTTGATTTATTACCCAAATAAGTTGAGAGTAATGTGTTATGATCACTCTCTCTTTTCAACCTTTCATTTTTTGGTGAATGATTCCCTCATGGCTAAATGTGATAAACTTTCTATATTTGAAATTTTTCTCCTCACGTTCTTAAATATCCTCTCAAGTACAATTTTGTCCCAATGAGTGGAAGTCTACAGTTTCAATTATTTCTTCCTGAGACACCTTTCTGGAGCTCCATGCCCTAGCTTCTCTCTATCCAGGTGCTCTCCATCCATGCCTGTTGCCAAACTTAAGAACTCAGTGTGACACTCCAGTGGTGCTTCCCTTATTTTCTGAATGCATTACCTTAAGGCTCTTAGTTTTCTACCTGTTCCTCTAGAATTGTTCTTGGAAATGTGTATGGGAGGTGAAAATTTGGTAATATTGCCTGTACAAAATGTCATTATTTATTTATTTATTTTAGAGAGAGAGTAAGTGGGAGCAAGGACAGGGGCAAAGGGGGAGGGAGAGGGAGAGAAACCCAAGCAGTAACCCAAAGAGTCTCCAAGCAGACTCTTTGCCAAGTGCAGACCCCAACTTGGGGCTTAATCTCACCACCCTGAGATCATGACCTAACCTAAGCTGAAACCAAGAGTTGGACGCTTAAATGAATGAGCCACCCAGGTGCCCTCAAAATGTCATTATTTTATGTAAAAACTTAATTGATAGTTTGAATACAGAATTCCTGCATGAAGTATTCTTCATGCAAAATGTTACAGAATTTCTCCATTTTCTTTTAGTTTTAATGTTGCCGTTTTTATTTCTGATTTTTCAATTATTTTGCTTGCCAAGTTTAGGATCTTTCTTCATCCTCAGTGTTATGATATTACATGATGATACATATTACTGATCTTTTTTCATTTATTGTATTTGGGACTTAATATTATATCCTTTGGTTCTGTGAATTTTATATATATATTTTTGAATTATTTCTATTTATTTATTTATTGCTTTCTGAATTTTTCTACTGGATATTGGAACATCTATTCTCTAATTTTCTTATCTCTCTTCTCATATTTCCATCATTTTGTCTTTTGCTATTCATTCTGAATGGTTTACTCAATTACATTTTCCAACTCTAACTTATTTTTAAAATTTTATCTACTCTATCTTGAATATACAAGGAATATACAAGTTTCTCTGGCTGTTTCTCTATTATCATATTTTGTTATTTCATGACTGCATGATCTTGTGTTATGATATTAAATGGATATGCATGTATGTATTATATATATACACACATATGTGTGAGGTATAAATGTATATATGCACACGTATGTGTAATGTATGCTTTAAATGGTGTATATCCTTAAACTTTTTGGTCTCAGGAACCCTTTACATTATTAAAAAGTAGTGAGGACCCCAAGGAGCTTTTATTTAGGTAGGTTATAACTTAATATTTAATATATTAGAAATTAAACCTGAGCGATAATTAAAATATTAATTAAAAACATCACTAATAAGCCAATGTTAATACCAATATTATTTATAAAGCATAACTATATTTTCTAAAATAAAAATAACGTACTGAGAAGGGTAGCTATATATATATATATATACATATTATTTGCAAATCTCTTTACTTTCTGGTTTATTATAAGATAGTTGGATTCTCATAGCTGCTTCTATATTCAATGTGTTGTGATATCACATATTATGTAACCTCTGAAAAAGAGTATGAAAGTGAATAAGGAAAATAATGTTTTACTATAATTATGAAAATGACTTTGAACTTGCAGACTCCTAAAAAGGCCACGGGACTCCAGAACACACAGTTTAACAGCTGCTGGTATGTACAAATACACACACATGTGCATACACACAAACCCTTTTAAAATATTATCTTGTTTTCTTTGTCTTGCTTTATTTTTTCCTCCAGAATTTTTTTTTCTTTTCTTATTTGTTTCATTTTGTTTTGGTCTATCTTTTTCATGCTGGAGGCTTTCTTCAAACATCTGATAACAGTTGCTTGACAGTCCACATTTAAGTATAAAATACTGAAATCCTGATAGGACACTATATTTGAGGAAAGGATTTTCAATTACTGGATTCATCCTAGGGTAGTGACTCTCAACTGAATTAGAAGCAATGACTACTTTTTTTTTTTAAAGCAAATATTTTATAAATCTCCATTTATTACCCTGAAATGAAAAGCGTATATGTGCAACCTACCCTATCAAAGCATATTAACTTCACCAAAAACAATGTAATGTCACAACTACAATGTAAAAAAGGAAATGCAGAAAATAAATAATAATAAAATTATATGCATTTCAATGTGTAAGCCATCAGACATGGCTACTCTACACTTACGGTGGACATAATGAGGTAATTATAAGCTTGCACTTACTTGTAGAATCTCTAACAGTGATAGCTATGACTACAAACTGATACAGTTGTGTCGGTGAGTAGTACTGACATTGTCGATATCATAAGCAGCATCGGGCTTGGTGAGGTGATCTTATGAAATGATGAAAAACTCTTGGCTAAACTCCAAACCAAACAATACTCCACCTGGCTTCAATTTATAATTGCATTCTGAAAAATTGTCTTTGTTAAGGTTACGTCAAAATACATTGTGTTTATATGTAAAAAAATGTGTTGTTTTTGTAAAAAATGTAGTTAGGTCCTAGATTCACACACCTTTAAACATTTTTTCTTTCTCCTATTTGATTATCTACTATGATATTAGAAAGTCTTTAGGGATGTGGGGTAATTCTCCATTGTGAGGGAGTTTCATACATGAGAAGATGTCTGGAATCTGAGACTCTTACTCATTGAATTGCAGTAGTGCTCTCCCAATCACTGCAGCAAACTACGAGTTTGCAACCTACTCCTCCAAGAATCCCTGCTCTAGCATGGTCGTATCAAGAGTCTGAATTTTGCATAGAGAACCTTAAAGGCTGATTAAACCATCAGTTGCTTACTTTGTTTATAAATTAGCCCCTCACCCTCTGAGACTTCTGTGCGTGGCCCTGAAACTCTCTGGTTCTGAGTCTTCAGAGAGAGGGAGGTCAGAGTGAGCTGGCTGACTGGGTTGGAGGCTAATGTTTGAGAAGCCTGGATTGCAGAGAGTGGTCAGGATTTACCTAAATGCCCAACTGCTTATTATATAAACTCTTAGCCATCTCTGGTTACAAGCCCTGTGGCTCCTGCCTTTTGTTACATTAGATCCTTTGCAGTGTCCTTCAGGGAAAACTGGCTTCTTTCTCCTCACTCTCCCTTCTATAGACACAAAAGTCTTAGTTTCCTCTGGTCTTCTTGGTCAGTTAGCTCTCCCCCATTTATTTTCATTTTCTAAAAATTTGTTGACCTTTTTTATCTGCTGTTGTCTTTTCCCTGGGTCTCCTCCTTGAGGCTGTAAAGATTTTAATTGCCTTACACTTTTGGAAGATAATAAAGTTTAAGAAACAGCATTTAATCAACAATATTGAATTGGAAGTCCTCTGTATTAATTTTGTAATTAGAAAAATCAATATCATTTAAGGCATGGCCGACACAAAGGATTTATGAAAAGGGAAGCCTAAGAGACTTCTAAACCATTACTTGCATTTTCTCAATTTTAACATCACAAAGCAATATGTCTGGACCACATCATCACAATCTTTATTCTATTAGAACTGCCTTTCTAATAGAACTGTGCCTTAACATTACTATTTAAGTTTTCAAACACAGCTGATAAAAGACAACAGCCCTCTGTGGAATGTCTCTGCATTGTCATAAAAACTGTTATCATGGCACTAATTTATTACATTGAGTGTTGTCTCCTCATTTTTAAATTTTTTTTTTTTAAAGATTTTATTCATTTATTCGACAGAGATAGAGACAGCCCGCGAGAGAGGGAACACAAGCAGGGGGAGTGGGAGAGGAAGAAGCAGGCTCATAGCAGAGTAGCCTGATGTGGCTCGATCCCACAACGCCGGGATCACGCCCTGAGCCGAAGGCAGACGCTTAACCGCTGTGCCACTCAGGCGCCCCCTCATTTTTAAATTTTTATTTATTTATTTCTACTCAGGGACCAAAAAGAACTGTATTGGTAATAAGATTTTCCTTGTTTTTCTTTTTTTGTTCTGGAGAAAGAACATTTAAAGATTATAGAACTTAGTTTCTAGATTTTTCTTAAATCAGAATATTTTGAAATGGGTAGGGTATTTCCCTGGCTTTTACCTTTTATGAACTTTTATCTTTTCCATACATTTGGTAAATTGCAGGGAATTCCCTCTTCAGAAGTAGGAGGTAATTCAAACAAATCAATAAGAATAAATAAATAATTTAAGTAAAATTCTGAAATAGTGTGCAATGTTAAAAAACAAGTATATAGTATGAATTTAAAGTAAAAATAAAACAAAACTTAAAAAATTAAAAAATTAAAAATAAGGCAAAAAATAAAATTATTTGTATCATTATGATTACTAGTTGCACACAAATGGGATATAATTAATTCTATTGATACTTAGAAATATTGCTCTTTGTTGAGGGTCTCATCTTCTGTTACCTCCCTTTGCCTCTCTAAATCACTTTCTGCTCACATTAGGAATGAAGCAGCATAATGAGTTCTGACCTAAGCAGCTTCTTCCTCTTCTTCAGGCCCAGCCTTTGCTTCTCTCTCTCTGGCTATTGCTCCTTATTTCAGCCATCTGGACATTTTGTGAAATCAGTGGGGAGGTAAGTATATTTTACCACATGACTCTCATGAAAAATAAAAAAATAAGGTATTTTTACACATACAGTGAAAAAAATGGAAAAAAAAAGTCCAGTCAAATTTAAGAAGAAAATAACAGAGAGGCATAAAAGCTTTGCTGATCTTAAAACCAGTAGAAGTTTGGGATAGTACAAATGTTCTTCCAGTTAATGGAAGATCTTTGGCCAAAAAAATATCTCCTTAATTCCTTTGTACTTGGTCTAGAAAGAAACAAAATATGAAATTACATACATATTTCATATATATACCTTTATCTAAAATCAAGAAAATGTGCTTCCTTTATGGGGTAATTCATTATAGTACTGATATACCTTGCTTTTTCACAGGACATTATTATTTTTTATTTACATAACACCAATACAGCTTAGAATAACATTCTAAATACTAGTCAACAAGTTATTTGGCCTATGTTATGTCAAAAAATGAAGAATGTAATGCTTTCATCAAATTGACTACAGTTATAAACAAAAGGAAACCTACAACTCGAAAGAAAAAGCAAAAACAGAAACAAAAAAACTGATTAAAAAATGGGCAGAAGATCTGAGTAGACATTTTTTCCAAAGAAGACATACAGTTGGCCAACAGATACATGAAAAGATGCTCTATATTATTTTTTAAAGATTTATTAATTTATTTTAGAAGGGAGAAGGGCAGAGGAGGAGAAAGTCTTAAGCAGGCTCTGTGCTCAGTGGAGCTGAGACAGGGGGCTTGATCCCACGGAGATCATGACTGGAGCTGAAATTAAGAGTCAGTAGCTCACAGACTGTGCCATCCAGGCACCCCAAGATGCTCTAAATTTTTAAACATTGGGGAAATGCAAATCGAAGCCACAATGAGATATTATCTCACACCTGTGAGAATGGCTTTTATCAAAAAGACTAGAAATAACAAGTGTTGGCAAAAATGTGGAAAAAAATGAACACTGGTGCCCTATTGGTGGGAACATATATTGGTACAACCACAGTGGAAATTATCATGGAGGGTTCTCAAAAAATTAAAAGTAGAACTACTATATGATCCAGCAATTCCACTTCTGAGTATGTGTATGAAGAAAATAAAAATACTGGGATGCCTGGGTGGTTCAGTTGGTTAAGCATCTGCCTTTGGCTCAGCTCCTCACATCAGGCTCCCTGCTCAGCAGGGAGGGAGTGTGCTTCTCCACCCCCCATGCTCTCTTTGTCTCTCTCAAATAAATAAAATATCTTAAAAAAAGAAAAGAAAAATACTAACTCAAAAAGCTACATGCAGCCCCATGTTCACTGCAGCATTATTTGTAATAGCTAAGATATGTATATAATCTGTGTCCATTGATAAATGAATGGATAAAGAAATTGTGGTATTTATATTTAATGGAATATTACTTGGCTAAAAAAAACACAAAATCTTGCTATTTGTGACAACATGGATGGAACTTGAGGGTATTATGCTAAGTGAAATAAGTCAGAGAAAGACAAATATCACATAATTTCACTTTTATACCTGGAATCTAAATAAAAGCAAAAAACAAAAACAAAAACAAGAAGCAAGAAACAAAATAAACAAAAATAAGGTCACAGATACAGAGAAGAGATTGATGGTTGCAAGAGGGATGGGTGGAAGAAATGGGTGAACTGTTTAGTTTAGTTTACATTAGTGTTGTTTAAATACATTAAACTTTAAAATCTTATAACATGTGAAAGCACTCAGTTGAAAAGAATAAAATTCATAACTTGAGAAATTTGCCAGAATAAAATCTTGCTTGTTGTGATCCCAGGATATTCACACCAAAATGCTGACATGAATGATTTTATAATTTAAAAATTTTAGTGATCTTTAAAAAATAAATACTTAGTTGGCACCATGCCACTTTTTTATTTGAAGGCTAAATGACTGTGTTAGTTCTACACAACAAAGCTAATTTAAATTGTTATTTTTTGTGTCATCTAGGAAAATGTATTAAAGAAAAAAGTCTTCAAAGATTTTTGCATTTATTAAAAGGGACATTTAAAGGATGTCAAAGGATGATGAGACCATCATTCAGTATCCAATATTAAAAGGCAAAATTGAAAAATTTTTCCTCATTATTGTAAGGGAGTTATGCTGGAATTATGCAAAATCTTTCTAGTTCAGCAAACTACTAATTTTATATGGGGTTTTAGGGAAACATGGAGTTCAGGGATTGGCAGATGTTCAAAATTGTGAATGGGTTGATGTCATCTGTAGAAGTATGGTTACTTGGATGTGACTACTGTTGTTTGTTTGGTCTTCAGTGGTATATTAATTGGGCTAGATTTGTTCCTAACTGGCTACTTCAAAAATAAGGACATTGTTGATTGGCTTTTAAAGTGTGTTTAATAAACTAAGTTATTTATTGATTGAATGAACTTAAAAACAGTTCTGATGACTTCTTATTACCATGGCTAAAGAATATTAATCTTTTCCTAGGAGTGTAGGAACTTTTAAAATTCTCAATCCTCATTTCTTTCTTCACTCAAAGCTGCAAGATATCATTAAGAATTGTCCAGACTTTCACCTCTGTCATTGATTCTTCTTGAAGATGGAATTTCATTTGTGAAGATCTGATTTTTAGTTTGTGTCAATGGACTTAATTTCATTTTTTAAATTTGAATCATTTATTGAAACATCTGCCAGGACAGTGGCTGTGTTGAAGAATTTGAGACACTGGAAAATAAACATTAAATGACTATGAGACAAGCAAGAATAATTAGAAATACTATAAGAAAGGACTAGAATACACTTTGCTACCATAACCTAAGACTTTTCAGGCGTGACCAAGAAAACAAGTCCCAATGTTCCCTAAGCTGCCTTTTCTATTAACCCTGATTGTTTTATTCCACCTGTCATGTTAATTCAGGTATAACATGAAGTGTTAGTAATGGTTCTGGTTGGCCAAAAATAATCCAACACCATTCTATTATCTATAACCATAACCATTATTATGATGGTCTTGGGTGGAAGCTGTCTACTTTGTGTCATGTCTTTGTAATGTTCGTCTTACATTTCTGTTTTAATCATTATAGCTATAACCATTTAATTATACCTTTCTAAATCTTGTACCCTGCCTAAAATTTTAGGAATAATTTTTATTTCAAGAAAATGAAATTTTAAGATATAAAGTAATGTTTGATCAGTTTTTCTTACATTTACCCTCAGTCCAAGAACTCTTCCTTGTTACATTGCGATCATCATGGCTAGGCACCAAAATATTTTATCAATGGCTATTTATCTGTGAGAAGTCTCTCCAGGAAAGCAGAAACCACTTCAACTATTACAACACAAAAAATGTAATGCAGTGAAGTGATTAATAGGTGAGGATAGAGCTGAGAAACCAAATGGGAAATGATAAAATTCATTAGATTCAATAGTCCACAGATCAAGAACAGAAGGAATCCACTACTACAAGATCCAAGGGAGGATGTGGTATTATACCCTAGGGGCCAGTTTTTCCTACAAATTCTTCATCAGAGGGACTATCTGGTAGGAGCAGAAGCTGCTGAGGAAGGACAGCTGCTGCCAGAGACAACATTTTAGGCAGACAGGGAGGAGGAAAACCCTGGCTTTTCCTTTCCTCTCACTGGCCAATATCTTGCTAAGGATGCCCATTGGCTGAACTTAAGGAGAAGCCAGCTAACATAGAATCCTTGGAAATGAAACCCGTGGATGTCAGCTTTTGTTGAAGGGAGAGTGAGAAACGAATCTTACTGGAAATAGGCCCAGGATCAGCACTGGCCAGCCACTCTTCCTGCTACTCAGCATCCACTCTCACCTTTCTTCCTGCATTTACATCTCATACAACTTCATAACTTAGAGTAAGTAAATCTTTTAAAAAAATGAAACAACTTTCTATCAAAAGTAGAAACATGCTGTCAATTTTCCCTAAAAATAAAGACCCTACTACATACTTTTTGATCTTCTAATCTCATTTTCGAGGACAGCTCAAGTCACTCGGTGTCTCATGGTTAATCTTCAAAAAGGTACACTAGAGGCCAGAAGCTCTTCTAAAAGGAGGGCATTTATAACCAAAGGAAACCACGACTTTACTCCAGAATCTTAGCATTATGATTCTCCTTTTGGGGCTTTCTAGATACTCCCTATAAGTTTTTATTTACTGCTAACACTTTTGAGTATCATTGGTATCTGCTAGGTCATAAATCTTAGGTGTCAAGGCAGTTTGGACCTGCTGGAGAGTCTTCTGCTCTGGACTCCATTTAAAAGTAGAAACCATATAGCTTTTCAGTAAGTGGAGTAGAGAAACCCACAAATGTGTGATGTGTATTATTCATAACCAGCAAAATATCATACTCTCTTCCTCCATAACCAAGTACATTTGAAACCCTTGTTCTTTTAGGAACTGTATTTATCAACCTTGGATACTGGGTTATGATAAATTGCATTAGTCTTCCTATAGGCTTTTCTAAAGGCTTATCCTTTGCCATTGACTTTGCAATTTTTACAACAAATATAGAATGTACTTTTAAAGGAAGATGCAATTTCCATTACTCCTCCAGAAGTGTTCATCTTGCAGTAAATTCTTTGCATCTTCAGTAAATTCTCTGAATGCAAATCCCCAACATAGAGTTTGTCTTTCTAAGAAGTCAATCTAATATGGTTGGTGCCTGGAGTGGTTCAAAGAAGGAAACTATAAAATAAGATTTTGGAACTGGAACACTGGAGATAGGTAAAGGACATGCTGTAGCAGTGCAATTGCTGAAAATTTCACTGCTAAGTTAAGTGTAGGGGGACTCACTGATGGGTGCAATATCTCAAGATTTTGAGAAATTGAGGGGAGCGCTGATTATAAGGACAATGGGGCACCTGGGTGGCACAGCGGTTAAGCGTCTGCCTTCGGCTCAGGGCGTGATCCCGGCAGTATGGGATCGAGCCCCACATCAGGCTCTTCCGCTATGAGCCTGCTTCTTCTTCTCCCACTCCCCCTGCTTGTGTTCCCTCTCTCACTGGCTGTCTCTATCTCTGTTGAATAAATAAATAAAATCTTTAAAAAAAATTATAAGGACAATGGAATCAGAGGCCCTCTTGGAAGGCCAGTGAGGCATTCAAAAAAGACAGGGGAGGGTGAGAGTAATTATTCATCAAGAAAGAAGTATCATAGTCAGAGGGCCTCTTTAGTAGCATATGAAGGGACTCATCTTCTGCAGCTGGAGTGCAGAAAATGATAGGAACAAACCCAGAAATTAACTGTAATAGTAACAAAGCTTCTGAGAAGGTTGGATTCTCAGCCCTGGATAGGCTGCTAACTCTTGTGGAGAAAAAAGTGAGAACTGCAAATTGGAATTGGGAATATCTGGGTCAATACTTTCATAAAACTTGACTGTCCAGATCCTCTGAACTTTGTGCTTTAGAAGTAGCCCAATACGTTATGCTAAAGGTCAGTGCTTTCTCCTCAATGTCCCTTGCTTGAAGTAGGTGCGGAGGACTCTGCTTTGCAAGGAAACAAGTACTACCCATCTCAAAATGTAGCCTTATCTGCCTCTCTCCAGAGTACCAAACCAATGATTAGGGTTATGGTCCAATATAATTCAGCTGATAAAATGCTGTGCTTATTAAGGAGAAAGGAATTTCATAGCAGCAGTAGAAACTAGCTAATGTGTATTAGCAGAAGTTGGGAAGCCATATATATATATACATACATACATATATATATATATATAGGCTGAGGCTGCAGGATCAAGGGAGCATGGAAAGAAACACTTAAACTGTGTGGCAGTATTTTGGATCAAGTGGCAAGCAGTGTGGAAGCTGTTAGAGGAGGCTGGAAATGGTGAGAAAACTGTTGTGAGGAAAATGTTGTGTAACATTTGGAATACTGTGGTCTATAATAATCCAGAGTATATAAAATGGAGGTGATGTATAAGTAGAGTTGGGGGAGATTTCCTGAAGCTGAATGTTGAGAGCTTGGCCCGTGTCCCTGCTTCAGCAGATAAGTTACTATGGGAAATGTATGAGTCCAGAAGACAAATAATTAGTTATATGCCCTGTATGTACAGGGCATATAAAGAAAGATTAAAAAATGGATTGAAAAATGAAATTGTTTCTCATCTATCCAAAGATGAGACTATTAAGATGCAGTTTTTTGGAAAAGACTAAGTTCAGTGATACGTGACTTCAAAATAAAGACCCAGTCATGGTTGTGGTTATGAACTGGGAGAAAAAGGAAACTAAGAATATGTATGAGGTAAAAAAATTTGTGCGGTTAGAATGAGTGAGAACTGAAAGGTCACAAAGTTTGGTTCTCTCCTCATTGCCCTCATGATCAAGTCCAAACTTCCTAATATCACTTACAATGCCCTTCATCAACTTGTTTTAGTTTTCTAGCCTCATCTCTCACCATTCTTTCTTTAAACTTTATGCTCCAGTCAAACTGAGTACCTGCAACTTCCCCTATGACCATTCCTTTTCCTTCATAGTGACCTCTGTTCTGACTTTGGACCGTTCTCCATCTCCTTTTTTCTCCCACTCCCACTTTTTTCCATCACTCTTTGTTCTTGTCCTACATATCCACTTTAACCACAGTGATTTTATAAGCAATAATTCTGATAGACTGATTATGGCTTACTGGAGGACTAGATTAAGGAGTGTAAGGAATGTAAGAACAAGTCTAGGGTTCATTGGATAAGCAATGTCCATCATATTGAAAGAATGGTGGAATATATACTATGCATTTTCCTTGTATTATTGCCTAGACATTATTCCTTCTCATAACCTTCCATGATGCTTCATTAAGAATTGGTAAGTGAGGGGCGCCTGGGTGGCACAGCGGTTAAGCGTCTGCCTTCGGCTCAGGGCGTGATCCCGGCGTTACGGGATCGAGCCCCCACGTCAGGCTCCTCTGCTGGGAGCCTGCTTCTTCCTCTCCCACTCCCCCTGCTTGTGTCCCCTCTCTCACTGACTGTCTCTATCTCTGTCAAATAAATAAATAAAATCTTTAAAAAAAAAAAAGAATTGGTAAGTGGTTTCCTACCTGCCTCTGTATTATTTTTTGCTTAGCTCTATCACAGCACTTCTGTTGCATTATATTTTCCTATTAATGTGTATATTTTCCCATTAGTCAGCATTTTACTTGATAAAGAGATAGCATCTTGTTTATTGGCACATTCTCAATGCCTGACACCGTGCTTTGCACATGGGAGTCAGTACATAAATACTTGTTAACTTGAGTTAACTTGTTAAATGAGTTAATTGAATTTGAGAGAATCAAGAAACAGTGAGGCTTGGTTGTTGGATGAGTTGCTCAAATATACATGATACCTTCTAGGTAATCAGGAAGTGTACTGATAGATACCTTGTAGCAATCTAATATGTAGAATGTAAGCACAAAAAAAACATGAATAGGCCATTGGATCTTTTTGTGTCTTTAATTGTATTTCTCTATCGTCTTGAGAGGAACAAAGGTAATTGCTTAGAGATGCATTTTGAGCATTAGTTTCTCTAACTTATGTCTGTAAGACCCTTAGAAGGCCAGTTCTGGTGAGGGTCATATAAGTAACATCCTTCCATGAGAGCTAAACAAAGTGTCGGCTTTCTAATTATTATTTGACTTACTTCCCTCTCTCTTCTTCTCTACCTTTATAACATAAGCCTAAATTCAAATATTTTGAGCAAGTAACTAGCAATAATTTAGGTCATGATGTCATTTCATTTTTTTCCTATCTGATAAACTAAAAAAAATAATGCCCACAGGCTTTATTAAATTAATTATATTAAAATTAATTAGTAATATATAATATAATTATTTTATATAATTTTATTTTTAATATAGTTATATATATTTATAAAATTATAATTTTATATTTAAATAAATAATTAAATTAAAAATTGAATTCACACTAAGAACTGGTTGGCCTTACTAGCTAGAAAAATTAACTAGATGACTTAGTAATTGCCTTGATTTCTTTTTCCTTTTTTTTTTGGTAATTAAAATTACAGTATCTTGAATCACTCTAATAGTTCTATAGTATCCTAGCTATCAAAAAAGCATATATGCAAATATTATTTTCACTGATTCATTAATTCATAATTTTAAAATGATTCCTTTTTAATGTTTATCATAATCCAGGCACTCTTCTAAATGCAAGGGATACTGAGACAAAACAAAGCTTGCTTTCATGGAATTACATTCTAGGGCTAAGAGATAAAAAATAAACAGACAAACCTATCTCATAGTGGTGGAATGATATGAAAATGCTGTGGTCCACAGGTGATCAGTTTCTCTTATATCCTACTTTAATTATATACTAGATATTTATATTGTTCAATTCTACACATATTAATTGAATTTTTTGTGTGTGAGGAAGGGGGGGAAGGTTATTTAAAAGACAGATTAAAACACAGTCCCTGATGTCAAGAAAGTTACAAAATGAGCAGAGAGGCTGACTCATGTATGCAAATAATTGGAAAAATATACAAAATTAGATAGAAAATTCTGTGAGAACTTAAAAGAAAATAAGCACATCAAATAATAATAATAATAGCAGTAACTCTGTTAATAATGATACTAATAAAAACCACTATCTATTATTCTATTATTATGTGTCAGGCACTTTACTAAACACTATCTCTAAGTCTCAAGTCTATAAAATTTTTCATAATTTTGTGTAATGTATAATATTAAAATCATTGTAAATGTTTTTTTTCTTTCCTTTGTATAAATTACAATTTACTCATGGAAACGGGATGCTATAAACCAATCACAGGCATAGATTATCAATTCCATGTGTTCATAGATGGAAGAAGTACTGCCGTGTGGCACATGGGGAAAGTATCCATGACCTATTGAGGTAAGATTGTTGAAGGGTACAATTAAGCACTGTTATTCACCATTTTATAAAAAAAGAATCTAAAGTCTAGAGAATTTGTGACTTCACCCACTTTTCAGTGGCAGAGTTAGGATATAAACCTGTGTCTGTCTGAAATCAGAACAAAAACTTTATATTTTGAAAGATAATAATGAAATAAAGAAAGTTTTATATTTGATATGATAGTGGTGATGAAAGGGGGGAAATGTGAATCAAGTTATGGAGAGAAGGAGAAAATCAGGGAGTATGAGATTACAAAGCATGAGAAGTGCTCATGGACCATAAAATGTCTTTGCTTAGTTGGAGTGAAGCAAAGAAGATGACATTAAGAAGCTTTGCAAAAAAGTATTTTTAAACCTGATTTAATAGGTTTTGGGGAAGCACTGAAAGATTTTGAGATAGAATGTTGACAAAACAAGAGATTTCCTTTTGTGAAAATGAATTGTGTATAGGATAGTTAGTGAAGAAAGATTAGAGCCAGTATGATCAATAAGAAATGCCATACTAGAGAGGAACAGTATTCTTTTCTAACATAAAATTAGGAAAATTTGCTTTGGTTTTGGTGTAAGTAGATTAGTAATAGGTGACACCTCTTAAATATAAAAATGGGTTGCAAACATCTCTGTGCTGATTTTGTAACGTGTGACTTTACTCGAACTATACTGAAATGATTTTTTCAGTCTGATCCGAGGCTAGGATGGTTAGATGGTTCCATTAGTTTAGCTGCTAGGTGAAATAATTCTGAAAGTTTCTTATCTAAGTCTCAAACTGTTAAATATTTCAGAGCTTCATGACCAAGTTCATGGAAACTACATTCTTATCTTCCATGATTTAAAAAATATTGCTCAATTGCTTGCCTCAGTCCCCTTCTTTTTCATTACTCTTGCACGCTGAGGGAATCTTGTTTACTTTCTTTCTTCCTTTCTTCTTTTCTTTTCTTTTTTCTTTTTCTTTTTTTTTTTTACTTTTTGTTTTGTTTTACTATTCCTACTTTTGGTTAATTAGAGCTTTAAATTCTAAACTCTGATTGTATTGTCATCTTGTAATTTTAACAACAAGAAAAATCCAATGCCATCTGAAAATATGCAGATATTAACATTAGATAACATTCCTCAGTTTGGGGACCAGTTTCTGAGGTAAAAACATCAATCTATCCATTGTTTTAATCAAACAACATTTATTGAGTGCCTATTACACTATCAATTGTACTGAAATACCCAGGTAAATAAAAATATCCCCAAGGAAGAGAGTTATAATGTAGAGGAGACAGACACATAAATTATTGTAATATGCCATAAATATTATGACAAGAGATGAAGAAAATGCTGAAGAAATATAGGAATGGATATGCCAAAGTCTCCCAGGAGATGCCAACAGAAACTTCTCAAAGGAGATGATCTTATCTTAAAATATGAGGGCAAATTCATGAAGCAGAAATGTAGGGTAGGATACACACAGGGGAAATAGTATATGTAAATTTGTAAAGGTCCTGAGGAAAAAGACATGTTTTGGAGAATTGGGGAAATGGTAAAAAGTTCAGTGTGAAGGCAACATGGAGAACCTGGAAAGGATTACCCAGAAGAGAAGCTGAAGGAGAAGCTATGGCTAGATGGAGGAGGGTCTTTTAATAGGTTTTGAACTTATTCCTAATTGATTGTTGATTCAGAATTAATAGAAATTTGAATGATTGAGTAGCAAGATATTTTTTAAAGGAAGATAAATTTGGAATCCATTTGGAGACTTAATTAATTATAAGAGCTTGATGAAAGCATATCAATTAGAAAGCTATAGGAACATACCAGGTAAAAAATCATGAGGACATAGGGAGATGGATAAAATAAGGGAGGTATGTGGAAAAGAAAAAAAAAATACATTGATAGGATTGTATCACCACTTGGAAACAGAGGGAACAAAAGGATAAAATTTTCAGGATGCCGCTGGCATTTTTAGATTAAAGGAGACTATTTAGATGGTAGTGCTTTGGGATGAGTGTAAATGTGATATGAGTAGAAAAAGTACACTTTTACTGAGACACATATTTGCATGGTTTGCAAGCAGATACAAATTAAGTAGTCAGAAATGCATCTCTAGGTTGGAGCAAGATTTTAGAACTGTCAGTGTCATGGTTGAAGCAGGAAACTTGGTTGAGAGCACTGATGGAAAGCAGTATTTATCTAGCTTTTATTATTTTCTGTTTCATAGCTAATGCCAAATCTATGATTAAAATTTTTCCTAAATACCTTGGTGACTTTATTAAAGAATTATCAATTAGTAGTAACATTAGGAAATAGTTTTTAAACATCTAAATAAATTAGTTCACTGGGTTTTCTTCATTTCCAGACATTCTTCCTCAAAGGTTTCCAGCATTGGACAAGATTTCCCCTTACAGAACAATTTAAGCCTCTCCTTTGAATGAAATTTCCTGCTTATACACTCAGTTATGATATCCTTGATTCCCTAAATTTTTACTTTCAACAAATTTCCTACCTACACTGTGAAACTTCCAATTTATAATTTGCACTGTTCTCTGAAATTCTTTTTATACGTGGCCTACAGAAAAAAGGTATGTCAGATTATTTTTGGTGGCAGTTTTGTACTTTATCCTAATCCACACTCATAGTCTAACTTGATTGCTCTTAGAACAATGATAGACACAACACAGTTGGCTTGAATTAAGGGTTCTGACCATGGCACTAAACAAACTTAAACTAACAAGCTCATGTGGAGACTATAAGCATCACTTTACTTTTATTAGTGTCTTTCTCCAAACAATTGACTTTATTCATCTCAGTATAGTCAGTAATGTACTGATTAAGAACCACAGACTTGAGATTGAATTCTGACTTCAACATTTACTACTTATGTGATTTAGGATAGTCACTCATTCAGCATTTCTAAGTGTGAATTTATTATATGCAAGTGCGTATATTATATATAAGACACCCATATAAAATAGAATTTTATTTAAAAGTTAGTTTATTTTGATATTTAGAAGTAAATTAATTTTGAAACCTACATTTTTGTCTTATTCTTATTGATTGCTAGTTTAATTATACTGTGGGCTTGTTTTATGGTCCAGCATATTGTCAGTTTTAGTACATGTCTTATGTATACCTGAAAAGAACATATATTCTATCATTTTGGGGCTCAAGGTTTCACATTTGTCTCTTAAGTTCAATAGCTTGTTTCAGACCTTTTTTTAATTGAGGTAAAGTCACATAATACACAATTAACCCTTCTAATATATGTAATCTAGATGCATTTACTGTATTCACAATGTTGTACAACCATCACCTCTCTCTAGTTTCAAAACTTTTCATCACTTAAGAAGAACACGCTGTATCCATTAAATAATCACTCTCCATTCCCAACTTCCCCCATTGCATGGTAACCACTAATCTCCTGTCTCTATAGATTTGCCTATTCTGGATATTTCATAATAATGGATTCATACAAAATGGGACCTTTTCTGTTTGGCTTCTTTCACTCAGCACAATGTTGTTAAGGTTCATCCAAATGGTAGCATTATCAACATTTCTTTTCTTTTGTGGCTTAATAATGTCCTATTTTACATATATACTACAATTCATTTATCCATTTATCCATTGATGGGTGGTTTGGTTGCTTCTACCTTTTGGCTATTTTGAATAATGCTGCCCAAAATATGTAAGTATAGTGTTGAAAAAATATGAAATTTCAATGAAGAGAGAAATTATAAAAAAGGAACTAAACATAAATTCTAGAGGTAAAGAGTACAATAATGGAGAAAATCACTAGAAAAATTCAATGATAGATTTAAACAGGCAGACGGAAGAATCAGTGCGTATGAAGAAAGGCAACTGACTACCCAGTTTGAGGGGAGAAAGAAAGAAAGGATAAATAAAAATGAACAGGACCCAGTGGACCTGTGGGACACCATCATGTGTGCACCATCAAGTGTGCACATATATACATCATGGGAGTTCCAGAAGAAGAGAGATAGAAAGAGGCAAAAAAAAATTGTAAAAAACAATGGCCAAAAATTACCCAAATTTGATCAAATGAATATGCACAGTCAAGAAGCGCAATAAACTCCAAGAAGGATAAACTCAGGAAAGCTACACTGTGACAAATTATAGTGAAATTGTCAAAAGATAAAAACAAAGAAAAAATCTTGAAAGCAGCAAGAGAGAAGTGACTCATCATGTAAGAGATCCTCAATAAGATTAACATGTGATTTTTTTAATCACTAAAAATGGAGGCCAGAAGGCAGTGGGATGACATATTTAAAGTCCTGGAAGAAAAACAGTCAACTAATAATTCTATATCTGCAAAACTATTCTTCAAGAATGAAGAAGAAATGAAGACATTTCAAGGTAAACAAAACCTGAATGAGTTTATTACTAGAAGAACTACTCTATAAGGAATTCTAAAGGCAGTCTATGAGCGTGAAATCAAAGAACATGGATAGTAACTTGAAGCCATATGCAAAAATATAGGGCATTGGTAAAGTGACTACCTAAGTAAATATAGAAGCCAGTATTACTGTACTTTTGATTTGTAACTCCATTTTCCTCTATTTAATTAAAAAGGTAAGTGTATAAAAGTCTATGTTAATGGGCACACTATGAATAAAAATGTAGTCTGTGACAATATAAAAGGGGAAGGTCAGAAATGAATAAGAGCCCAGGGTTTGCATTCTATTGAAATTAAATTTGTATAATTTAATTTAGGTTGTTATAAGTTTAAGATGTTAATTATAATAGCCAAAGTAACCATTAAAGGAATATCTATAAAACAATAAGAAAATGAAAGGAGATCAAAATAGTATACTACAAAAAAAACAAAACAAAACAAAACAAAAACCCAAAAAAACGAATATAAAAAGAAGCCAGTACTGGAGAAATTGAGGAACAAAAAACATATGACATACAGAAAAGAAACAGTTGAAAGGCATAAGTAAATCATTCCTTAGCAATTATTTTAAATGTAGATGGATTAAGCTCTTCAATGCAGAGATTGGCATAATGGATTAAAAAAAACAAAACCATGATCCATCTATATGCTATCTACATATATATGTTGTGTATGTAACTATAAAGACATAATAAGGTTGGAAAGAAAAAGATGGAAAAAGATATTCCATTTAAATAGTAACCAAAAGTGAGCTGGACTGGCTATACTGTTATGAAACAAAATAGCCTTAAGTCAAACAGTTTATAAGAGATAGAGAAGGATATTACAGACTGATAAAGGTTCAATATATAACAATTATATATTCACCTACCAATAGAGCCCAAAAATATGTGAAGAAAACTGAAAGAATTAAAGAGAGAAATGTACAATTCTACAATAATACTTGAGGATTTCAATATCCCATTTTAAATAATGATGGGGCATCAACCAGATGATTAATAAGTAAATAGAAAAATTCAATAATAGTATAAACCAATTCAACCTAACAGATATAGACAGTAGAGTTCATCTGACAACAGCAGAATATACATTTTTTTCTCAAGTGGACATACTACCTTCCTAGGATAAATTATATTTTGGGCCACAAAATATCTTAATAATTTAAATAAGTTTAAAATCATATAAAGCATATTTTACAACCACAATGGAATAAAAGTAGAAATCAATAAAGAACAAATACTGAAAAATTTACAAACACCTAGAAATTAAACAACATACTTTTAAACTATCAGTGGATGAATAAAAAAATCACAAGGGAAATTGGAAAATACCCGAGACACCTAAAAATGAAAACACAACATACCAAAACTTATAGCATACAGTGAAAGCACAGCTACAAGGGGAATTTATAAATATAACATCTAAATTATATGAAAAAAATTGAATCAAAAATCAAACTCTATACTTAAAGGAAGTAGAAAACCAGAGTGAGCTAGACCCAAAGCTAGCAGAAGGAAATAAATCGTAAAGATTGGATCAGAAATCAATGAAAGAGAGAATAAAAAAGCAATAGAAGAAACAAAATTGAAAGCTAAATCTTTGAAAAGTCAACAATATTGGCAAAACTTGAGTTACATTGACTCTGACAAAAAGAAGGAAGACTCAGATTACTAAAATCATAAATGAAAGAGACATTACTACCAACTTCACTGAAATAAAAGGGATTATAAGAGAATATTACAGATAATTGTATGCCAATAAATTAGGCAAACTGGATAAAATGGAAACATTTCTAGAAAGGCACAAATTATCAGAATGACTCAAGGAGACAGAAAATCTGAATAGACTTTTAACATGTAAGGATATTGAATCAGTGATCAAAAACATCCCAACAACAACAACAACAAAGGCCTAGAGCCAAAAGGTCTCACTGGCAAATTATATCATACATTAAAAAAAAAAAAATTAAGACCATTTCTTCTCAAACTCTTCAAAAAATTGAAGAGGAGGAATGCTTCCTCACTCATTCTCTGATACCAGCATTATCTTGATATCAAAGCCAGACAACAATACTACATGAAAAGAAAACTACAGGCTAATATTTCTTCTGAATATATATGGAAAAGTCCTCAACAAGATACTAGTAAACCAAGTTCAGCAAAATATTCAAGGGATTATACACCATCACCACGTGGGAATTATGTCAGGAGTGCAAAAATGATTCAACACAAAAAAATAGATTGAAGGACCACATAATTATTCCAACTGATGCAGAAATAGCATTTGAAAGAATCCAACACTCTTTCATGATAAAAAACTCATAAGTTAGGAAGAGAGGGAAGCTTCCTCAAAATGATAAAGGCCACATGTAAGAAACCCATAGCCAGCATCATATTCAATGGTGAAAGACTCAAAGCGTTTCCTCTAAGACAGGAATAAAATAAGACTGTTTTTACCACTTCTATTCAACATAATAGAAGATCTAGCCAGAGATATTAGGCAAGAAAAAGAAATAAAAACTTCAAATCATGAGCCTGGAGCTAGGTGAGGCTACTGGCTATCCTGCAGCTTTCCACCTAGGACTTCTGGGTTGGTCTTGTCAGAGGCCCCAGAGGTGAAAGGATCCAAGTACCTAGGAATCAGCCCCAGAACTCCTCAAGGATGGAGGAGAAGGAGAAGGAAGAGGAAGAAGATGATGAGGATGATGTGCCCAAACGGCAGCAGGACGAGTTCAGGAGCAAGACAATGATAGCTTCTCCTATGAGGAGGAGTTTGAGAACCTGGACCTAAATACTTGCTTCTCTGGTGACAAGGAGGAGGATGATGAGGCCTATGACTGAGGGACAGGATGCAAGGAACATGTGGAGTCATCTCAGAATCATGGGGGCTGCGGGGGTGAGGAGCTCACCCTTTCCCACCATTGTTGGGTGAGGCAATTCCCAGTGTCTGCAGTACTTTCTGCTTCGGAATAAACTTTTTTTTTCCACATTAAAAAAAAAAAAAAGCTGTGCAAATCAGAAGGAAGAAATATAATTATCTCTACTTGTAGATAACACGATCTTATATGTAAGAAAGCCCTAAGAAAATCTGCAAAATAACCAATATCAATATCAACAACAACAAAACAAGATGACAAAGCATTAGAGCTAGTAAAAAACTTCAGCAGTGTTGTAGGATACAAGATTAACGTAAAAAATTAGCTGTATTTCTATATAGTAATGAACTATCCAGAAAGGAAATTAAGAAGCAATTCACTTACAGTAGCATCAAAAAAAGACTACTTAGAAACAAATTTAACCAAGATTACATAAAACTTGTACACTAAAAACTACAAAACTCTATAGAAAAAAACTAAAGAAGACTTAAATAAGTGGAAAGACATCACAAGTTTATGTATTAGAAGACTTAGTACCGTCAAG
Source organism: Ailuropoda melanoleuca (assembly GCF_002007445.2). NCBI lineage: Eukaryota > Metazoa > Chordata > Mammalia > Carnivora > Ursidae > Ailuropoda > Ailuropoda melanoleuca. Next base: position 15,666,203 of record NC_048233.1, read on the forward strand.
ATCACAATATTACCCGAAGTGATCTACAGATTCAATGTAATCCTTACAAAAATCCTAGTGTCTTTTTTTTTCAGAAATAAAAATATTCATCCTAAATTGCATACAAAAATTCAAGGGAACTGAGATAATAAAAACAATCTTGAACAAGAACAAAATTGGAAACTCACCCTTACCAATTTAATACCTACTACAAAGCTACAGTAATCAGAACAGTGTGGTACTGGCATTAGGAGAGGCATAGTGACAAAGGAATAGAATTGGATGCCCAGAAATAAGCCCTTGCCTGCATGGCCAATTACTTTTCAACAAGAATGCCAAGATGGTTCAACAGGGAAAGAACAGTCTGTTCAACTAATGATGCTAGGAAAGCTGGATATGCACATGCCAAAGAATTATATCATATACAAATATTAATTCAAAATGGATTTAAGACTTAAGTTTAAGGGCTAAAAGTATAAAACTCCGAAGAAAAGGGGGGTAAATTTTATGACTTTGGATTTATCAATGGTTTCTAAAATTTTATGACTTTGGATTTATCAATGGTTTCTAAAATATGACATCAAAGCCAGAGGTGACAAAAGATAAAATACATAAACTAAATTTTATCAAAATTTAAAACTTAGGCGCATCAAAGGAAATTATAAATATAACTAATGCTACTGACTTGTACACTTAAAAACGGCTGAAATTGCTAATTTTATATTATGTATTTTACCACAATAAAAAAATACTATATAATCTCACTTGATATTTTTTCTTTTACCCATGGTTATTAAAATTTTTTTGTTGACTTCCCAAATATTAAGGCTTTTTAAAATAAATTTTTTGTTACTGATTTTTCTAATTTAGTCCTTTTTGATCAGAGTACAAACTCTATATTTTCAATCTTTATTGAGAATTTACTGATCTGTGTCTACAGCTAAAGTAATGTTTCTTATTAACTATGTAGTTGGGTCTTGTTTGTTTATTACTTTTAAATCTAGTTTGACGATCTCTACTTTTTAATTGGGATATTCAGTCCTCGTATACACAGGGCAATTATTGAGATGATTGACTTTATCTCATTGTTTTCTATTTGTGTCATATGTTCTTTTTTTGTTCTTTCTTTGGTGTAATTAAGTATTTTGTTTTATTTCCTCTATTGACTTTTTTTTTAAAGATTATATTTATTTATTTGACAGAGAGAGACAGCCAGCGAGAGAGGGAACACAAGCAGGGGGAAGTGGGAGGGGAAGAAGCAGGCTTCCAGCGGAAGAAGCCTGATGTGGAGCTCGATCCCAGGACTCTGGGATCACGCCCTGAGCCGAAGGCAGACACTTAATGACTGAGCCACCCAGGAGCCCCAACCTCTATTGGCTTTTTAGCTATACTTCTTTGTTTTAATTTTTTAATTGTTAGTCTAGGAATTACAATGTGTCCTTATCACAGTTTATCTCAGATTAGCATTTTAACACTCTATATTTAAGGTAAGGTATTTAAAACAGTATAATTACAATTACTTTTCCAGGTCCTTTCCCTGTGCTAATCTTGCCACATATTTTACTTCTGCATATGTTTTTTGTGAATTTTTATTAGGAATTGGTGTTGGATTTTGGTCAAAATCTCTATGAATCTTTTGATATGATTTTACTGATTTTCTACTTTATTTTAATTAAATGATGTATTATGTTAATTGGGTTTTCCATAATAAGCCAACTTTGCATTACTGGGATAAAGTCCAGAGTCTTGGTGTATTGTTGAATTCAACTTGATATTATTTTGTTAAGTATTTTTGCATCTATGCTTATAAGAGATGCTGTTGGGCATTTTCATTGTTTCTGATATTTTTGTCCTGCTTTGGTATCAAGGTAATATTGGACCCCTAAAATGTTTTGGCACATTTTTCCTTCTTTATTTTTTAAAAAGTTTATGTATGACTGGTATAATTTATTTCTTAAATGTTTGATGGCATTAACTAGTTAACCCATCTGGGCCTAGACTCTTCTTCTTGGGAATATATGTAATTACTAATTTATTTTTTTATGTTATGTAACTCTATTAAGATTTTCTAATTCTTTGGTGTCAATTGGCCATTAATGCTTTTCTGGACTTTATTTAATCTATGTTGTTAAAGTTGTTGGCATAGACTTGTTTATAACGTTACCTTGAAGTCCTTTTTAATTTCTGTTGAATCTGTTGAAAATTTGTAACTTTTGTTCCTGATATTGGTAATCTGCATCTTTTCTTTTTTATCTTGATGATTCTAGTTAAAGTTTTGCAAAATTTGTTGATCATTTCAAAGATATAACTTTGGGTCCCATTGTTTTGTTATTATATTTCCCATTTCATTAATTATTGTTCTGATTGCTATTATTTCTTTTCTTCTATTTCTTTTGCTTTTTTCCCTAATATCTTAGATTGAAAAGTTAGATAATTGATTTGAGACCTTCCTCTTTTCTAGTAAAACATTTAAAGCTATAAATTTTCCTCTTAAGCATTGTTTTAGCTTCTTTCCATAAATTCTGATTTGTTGTGTTTTCATTTTCAACCAACTCAAGATATTTTCTAACTTCCTTTGTTATTTCTTATTGGAACCATTGATGATTCAGAATTGATTTTTTTAAACATGTGTCTGTTTAATTTTTGAATACACATATGTAGACTTATCGTTATCGTAGACTTATCTGTTATCTTAGACTGGGTTTTCTGATGCAAAAATTAGATGTTTTATTTTAGAGATGCAAAAATTAGATGTTTTATTTTAGAGATGAAACCAAGGGCAGCAAGGGTGAGAAAAAGAGAAATAAGGGCTATTTGGGCCTGAGGGAGAGGCCACAGGGTATGGTTGATGGCTGCCACAGAGGATGTGGTCAAGCATACATGAGATGGGCAGGACTGGGGAAATTAAGAGCTGGTGAGTGAAATTCATGTCAGATCTATTGACATATAATTATAAACTTAGAAAATCATTGGTAAAAATCCACACAAAAAGTTAAATTCTGGGAAGAGTATGGCATGAGCAGAAGAGGGGACTAATACTGCTTTGCATGACTTTTAGTAGTGGATCATTTTTGACATTTTTGGTGTGTGATTGCAAAATTAGAGAAAAGGATTCTTAGAATGAAGAAATTATTGTATAGACATATGATGGAATTCTTGGTAGTTATGAAAATGCAAGTTGAAAAAGATTACCTAATTATATAAAACACCATTTTTCCTATGATATATTAAGTGAAAATATATATTAAAAGGAAATATATAAACAATATATAAAGAAAATAACAGAGCATATAGTAGATATTTAAGGATTTTAAGTAGGGATTTCTTAAATATCTTCTATCAGTGTCTGGCCATTTAGATGAAGTATTGAAAAATATGACTAAAAATAACAGAAGAGACATAAAGAAAATTATACAAGTTATATGAGACTGAATGGTTACCATAAACAATAAATAGGTTTTAGAGAAATAATTCTGTATGAATAAAACTTGTGGATGAAGCAGTAGCTTGGGGCACCGACAAATATGGATTTGGACCCTGACACTGCCATATTAGAACTAATCCTGTTTGATTTCCCATTTTCTTACTGTTAATAAGAAAAGCAATATCTTGTTTTTACAGGATCTTATGATGAGTAACAAGGATGTATTTAGAAGGTTTTGAATAAATGGGAGGGGTAAGGATTTAGTAATAATGGAGAAAGTGTAAACAACTTCGTTAGATGGTAGGAAAGAAAGGAAATTTGCTTACAATACTCTTGTCTTTTCCCATCTTAATTTCTTTATTGTTTTGGTAATTGGTTAGTTACTAGCACTCTCTAGAAACTCAAAAAAGAATCCCAGGATTCAAAGCTAAGCCTCAATATTTACAAAGGTAATGAGTCTGTCAGCTATGGGAAGTCAAGTGCTCTTACTGTTTGGTATTGCTAACCTCAAGCCTAACCTAAAGGGACACCTTTCTTGGGGGATAACAGTTCATTTGTCTTCATGCTAACTCCATCAAGGAATTTTCCTGTGCAGAAAACAGCTAGTTTCACTAAGCTCTGTATGTGCAGTGTTTTTCATGTAGTGCACTGACAGCTAGTAACCGAACCTAATCCGTCAAACTCATTTCACCTAAGACCTCAAGTATAACTCCAATTCTGATCCTTAAGGTAAAGGCATCACTGAAGTACTTAGTTCCTGACCTTTTGTTTTTGAACACATAGTACCCTGGGGTTTGGGGTATGGAAAATGTATATTTCTTTTTTGTGCTAAGAAATACAGTCATTATTTTTGGGTGTTGCATTTAAAAATATTATGTTTGCCTTAAAATTTTCTTATAATAGCTGCAAAGTTGTTCAAGCAGCCTTTGACAGAGTTGCTTCTTTGCACTAGTAGGTTTACAGTTTAGTAAGCGCATGCTTTTTATTCATTTTTCATTTAATGGTTGAATCTTTGGGGAATATTACATTATTCTTGGTAAGATAAAAATATTGGGTATTTTAATTTTGTCTAAGTTTCTGAAACTAACCATACAAATTTGGTTGTATAGCATTGATATGTAAAAAATGTCAGCTCTTCTAATTATGCCATGTATTTTTTTAATCCCCTTTATCTTTTTTTCTCCCCCATCTACCTCCCCTCTGGCAACCACCAGTTTGTTCTCTTCTACTGTGCCATGTATTTTTAAAGCATTTTTGTATGTGTGCAATAGATGTATGTTCATACTTGCTCAGTATTATTTTTGCCAGCTGTTCAAATTTCTAACTATTGAGAAGGCACTAAAACAGGCATTGGAGAACTATTTCTGCACCACAAAGTGGTTGTCCTTTGCTTTTTTATGTTTGTGGGATGATTTGGTGTTTTCTGGGGAACAGAAATCATTTACAAATATAGAAATATTCAATAATATTTACTCTGTAGATAGGTGCTATTGAACAGCAAAACAAATGAATTAAAAAAAAAACACACATTAAAACCTAAGCATTATGTCTGTCAATAAGTTAGTTGAAGTTATTCTGCTGTTTATGATCCTACCTCAAAAAAGTAAGATTCCTACTATATAAGCGACTACTATTTTATGTGGGCGGGTTAATAACTTAGCAAGGAAACTTAAGACTTTTGGTCAATGTCTTTAAAAAAAAAAAAAGCATTATATTACAACAGAATCTTTACTTACATTAGTTTTAATTTTTTAAGTGGGGGGAGGGGCAGAGGGAGAGGGAGAAAGAGTCTCTTGAATAGGCTCCACACCCAGTATGTAAGCCCCATCTTACAACCTTAAAATCATGACCTGAGCCAAAAATCAAGAATCAGATGCTGAACTGACTGAGCCACCCAGGCGCACTATATTAGTTTTACTTTTAACACTCAAAACCACATGATGGACCAACTTTGATGTTCAAAATTAGTCTCTAATATTACTTCAAGGCAAATGAGAACAGCAAATATTCCCAGACTCAAACAATTTTTAGAATTTTCTTTAAAAAAAAAAAAAAGACATGATGGGGCGCCTCAGTGGCTCAGTCTGTTAAGGGTCTGTCTTTGGCTCAGGTTATGATCCCAGGGTCCTGGGATAGAGTCCCACATCGGGCTCCTTGCTCAGTGGGGAATCTGCTTCTCCCTCTCCTTCTGTCTTCTGCTCCACCTGCTTGTGAGTTCTCTCTCTCTCTCTGTCAAATAAATAAATAAAATCTTAAAAAAACCCGACATGATTATAATTAGCATAAGTCGTATTACAAAATACTGTCTCCTTAAATTTCTTGGATCGTTCAGGGAACTAAGATATTTTATTAAGTTTCATGAAAAAAGGAGAGTATTTTTGTATCTTGATAATGCTTCAATCCCTAAAAAACCCTGAAATTTATATGGATGTCAAAACTCTGGCATAATGATTATAAGAATAGAAGTAATTCTTTGAATAATAATATTTGACCATAGTTGTGACTTTCCAACAAATTATGACTTTCATTAAATTTCAACTAGAATTTAATATCTTTGACATAAGTTGAAATAAGTATTTGCAGAAGCCCAAATTTGAATTAACAACATACAAGTTCTTAACCTTTTGTATTTCCAAATTTAAGTGTCTCATTTAAAATAGGCTTGGGACATCTGGGTGCCTCAGTAGGTTAAAGCGTCCACTCTTGATTTTGGCTCAGGTCATGATCTCAGCGTCATGAGATTGAGCCTGAGTGGGGCTCCCTGCTCAGTGGGGAGTCTGTTTGAGGTTCTTTCTCTCCCTCTCCCTCTGCCCCACCTCCTGCTTTCTCTCATTCACACACACTCTCTCTCAAATAAATAAATAAAATGTTTAAAAAAATAAATGAAGTAAAATAGACTTATAGATAATAAAACATACATGTAAGTTTTATCCAATATGTGTGTCACTTTGGAAAATAGTAGGGAATTTTTTAAGTAAACATTTAATGTTTAATGACACACATGAGATTAAAACATTAAAAATCCTTGAAGACAATCACTTACTTTTGGGGGGCCCAAAAATGGGGATATTGGCAATTCAGTTTTATAAGGAAGATGGAAAAGTTTGTACTGGGCTAAATCACTTGGCAAATTTCCCCCAAATCATGGCTCAATAACGTTTTCTTTCTTTTTTAAAAAAATAATGTTCAAATGCCATCTTGACAATTATTATGTTCCTCATTGTTGCCAGACAACACCATTTTTTTGTGCTGGTCTCTGCATCACAAGAGAATAAAAGTACCTACTTCCCTAAATAAGTAAACTCAGGTATTGGCTTCTTGGTGGCTCTTCGAGGGGATTAAAAAATGAATAATTCAATCAATGAGTTGGATCTTTTTCTTTATGATAAAATATTAGTTTAAATGATCTTTTTATAGATAAATAGAATATTATTTCAGCCAAATAAATTCATTATTTTGGCATCATATTCAATACAGCCTCAGAGTGCCTTACTTATATATAAATATGTACCTTTAAACTCCTCCTCAATACTAGTATTCTAATTGGCAGATTTCAGATTATTTTTCACTGTGGTTTTGCCTGGCTAGGTATAGTCTCAACTTGTACTCCAGGTCAGCCTTATTCACAAACTAATTAAATGATCTAAGATATTTTGAAGGCAGTGGGGAAAGACCTTGTTGACCCAAAATATCTTGTTTCCCACTAGCTATGATCCTCAGTTTTTCATTCACAGATTCCTTTTTGTAGGTCACAGCTAGGTTCTCTGAGAACTATTTATTATCAAGTACGTATCTGTAATATAATAAACGTGTTAAGAGACTTTTTTTTTTTTAAGCAAACAGAGCACTGGGGAAACAAAGAATAACAGTGTTCCTGCTCTCAAAGACCTCACAATATAATGAGGAAGAAAAACTTTAAGTGGATGACTTAAACATTTACCCGTGTACTGTAGGAACACAGAGGAGACTCACTTATTACAGCCTGTGCCTAGGGGCTGCATCGGGGAAGACCCAGGATATCTAGGCTCTTGAAGATAAGCAAAAGCTTGTCTGGTGTCAAGGTGTGTATCTATGTGTGAAATTGTGTTGTGGGTAGGGAAGCTGGGACAGATGGATGGTAGAGGGATGAAATGCATTCCAGACAAATTCCAGTAACTCATGTTAATATGCTTTAAAAAGGCATGAAGTAATATTGTATCTGAGGGATTGAATGAAAAAGTCATAGAATTTTTAAGAAGAAAGTAGTAGGAAGAGAAACTAAGGTGAATGGGTGAGAGTATAGCAGGCTTTCTATTTTATGCTAGGGATTATGGCCTTTATCCTGTAAATGACAGAACAACATTAAAGCAGTATAATGACAAGGTTAGATTTGTAGTTCAGATCAGTCATTTCAGCAAAAATGCAGAGAGATGAATTTCAGGAAGGCAAGTCTAGAGTGTGGTACGTGTTGGCTATGAGGCTATGGTAACACTCCAGCCTTGAATAATGGCAATGATAAAAGGTAAAGAGAGAGGATGACAAATTGAGGAGTGAAAAGCCAGCCATGTTTTCCTTCCATCATTAACCTTTTAGTGTAAATTGATTTGTTAGATTAGAGGAGCACAGGACACGAAGAAGTTAAACAGTGTGCATGTGATGGAGTAGTGGTGAAGATTAAATGAGTCAATACACATGGACGGTGCCTAAATTGTTTGCTATTATTATTATTATCATAGGGCAAGGAAGAGCGAAAATCTGAAAGAGTTATTGACTTCAACAGACAAGCATCAGTGGAGAACCGCACTCATGGTCTGGACCCTGGGGACATGGATCTCTTAGAAGGACAAGTACTGAAAAGGGAAGGGATGTAAGAGAAATAGTCTTAGTAGCTATGGACAAATGGAAACTGTCTTGCAGGGTAAAACTAGTGCTTTAAGGGAATACAGCAGAAGTAGGGAGTGCTTTGAGTCACTTCATGTAGAGATAAAAAAAGATACTTGGATAAGTCACTGCTTCTGCCTCTTCCCTAAATTGCAGCAGGATGTTTTCAGAACCCCCTTAAAGTAAGTGTCATTGCATTCTGTCTTCTCCTGCCATGCTCTGAAAGTACACAACGAAGATGCAAGAGCATGTGGATAGAAATCCATAGATGGGCCATGTGTACATTCCATCAGCATTTTGCTTTGCTCAAGGATTTTTGTTGGACCTAAAAAAAACTCTGATCTGTTTGGAAAGAGGATTTGCATTTGCAAATAGATTTGCAGGCAGATCCAACAAGCAGCATTTTGCCATTTGCAAATCCACTTGAAACATCTGGGTCCCTGTCTAGCCCCCAAATTTTTATATAAGTGGATGACCCTAGGATCATAGTTTGGACCTGATTTTTAAAATCAAGATAAATGCTAAGTAATTTGCATAATTTTCATTTTGAAAGCACACCCTGTGCTGTTAACAAAATAAAAGAACATACAGAAACTAAGATTTTTCAGTTAAAGAAGAATTAAATAAGTGAAATCAATAAAGAAACAACAATAAAAGCACCTTGACTTTGTTAACTAGAGAAAACTGTGTGTCATTTCAGTGAAATAAGCCTGCTAATGATAGTTTTACTTTAGACTAAAATTCTACCTATTCTTTTAATGATAAAAGGCATAAAAAACTGTATTGACTATTTATTATGGATCTGAAGCTATATCCTCTATATAACTTTTTTTTTTTACATAAAAATAAAGCAGTGAGTTTCTTCTCTAGTTTTAAAAAGAGTATTATAATATAGTCAATATAAGATTTATTCAGACTATATTTATACTGTACCAGTAGGCTATAAGAACTCCATTAATGCTCCACTGATATCATCAATGAAGAAAAAGGCAAAATGGATGCATCGCTTCTGCTCCACTGGGTCTGTAATGAAGCAGCATTATAGCAGCTGCTGTCTTTTTAAACAGCTTTGGGTTTTTTTTTTTTTGTTTGTTTGTTTGTTTTGTTTTTTTCCCAAGGCATCACTTGGTATATTACAAGAATCTCCAGAAAAATATTTTTTGACCTTGTGGCCCTTCCCTTTTATTATTTGCATTTTTTTCCCCAAGAACCATGGCCTTCTATTTGCCACTGTGGTACTGTGTGGTAATTTGAAATGTACAATGGAAATTTCAAATAGAAAAGCAGAGTTTGAGATGGATACTGCCAAAAGCATCTGTGCCAATGAATCCTAATATTTTAGGAATGTTGTCCTTTAGAACGTCTCACTGCCTTTAGTGATATCATGCAGAACTTGCTAAAGGAGTGGAAATCTCAAACTTTTTTTTTTCCCTTGGTAAAAAAAAAAGTATATGGAGATTTCTACAATGGCACGATTAATATTTTGCCAAACTTTCAAACCATGGTGATAGGCTGGATTCCTGGCCAGTTAACCTGGTCATTTCAGCTATTGGCATGACCAATGTCATTACCAAATCTATCATGCGGCAATTTACTTTGCTAAGGTGGCCTAAGTGAATGGCCAGGTCTTTTGAAGTTAGTTCACTGTGCGTGTGTGTGTGTGTGTGTGTGTGTGTGTGTGTGTGTGAGAGAGAGAGAGAGAGAGAGAGAGAGAGAATTGACAACTTCCACACATCTACCCCAAAAGATAGGAAATATTTCAAGGATTTTTAAATAGGGGATTTATATTTCTGAGATTATGATGTTTTAGACATCCACATTAATAAGAACAATGGGCAACACATGTAAAGAAGCAAAAGAAAAATATAATGAATACACCGAATTAGCTGCAAAAAAAGAAATAAAAACACTGCTTGAACAATGATCACACTTAAGCTACGTTTCTAAAATGTAACCACTAAAAGGTAAAGTTCTAGTTTCTCATGATATAAAAATACTTGGCACACTATAGATACTCAAAGCACAATCATGATTTTCAACCATGATTCTCCTGAATTCCCAAATGTTGCATTGATTCCTTATGGGATATTACTCTTAGATGATCTAGTTTAAAATTAGGGTGTCCAATGATTCTTCCTTGACTCTCTTATACACTAAAACCCCTGCTGCACTCCCATGTGAACTCTGACAATAAAGACATTATTTCAGGGAATGGTACCACCATTTATCTATTGCCAACATCAGCCACTTGGATATCATCCTGGATTCCTTCTTTGTACTCTACATCAAATCAGTCACCCTGACCTGTTAATTTTCCATCTAACACAGCTTTCAATTCCATCCATTATCCCTCACCATTCTGTCACCCTTTATGTTTTAGGCTCTCAGTACTTTTCGCTTTGATTCTTGATTATTCCATTTGACTATACATCAAAAGTTTACCTTTCTTAGTCTTGCTCATTTCCTTCTAATTCATTCTTTACACCATTGTCAATGACCTTTCTAAAATGTCAAACTGAATATGTCACTTATTTACTTTAAAAGGCATCAATGGTTTTCCATTATGTTAAAGATAAAATCAGAATTCTAGCTTATGCCAGGTTCTTCATGATCTACTTTCTGGCTCCTTCCCAGAATTACCTTTTCTCTATTCTTATTGGCTCCATGCCAAACTACTTGCAGTTTCTCAAATGTGCCATATTTTTCTTGCCTCTTTGCATTTGTATGTACTATTCTTTACACATGGAATGTTTTTTTTGTCCTCCATGATCAGTTCCAACACTCTACTTAACACAGGCATCATCTCCTCCATGAAGTGTTCCCTGATCTTCATGCTCTACGTTTGGTTTCTACATAGCATCCAGGGTATACTTTGGCTTAGCATTCATCATATAATGCTTATTTGCTTGTTTCTTCTACTGGAAAATGAGCTTGCTGGTCATGGTGAATGTGCCTTAAATCTATCTCCATCAGCTTTTGTTATGCTTGATTTGTGGAATTCATCATTCATTCACTCATTCAACAAATATTAATTGAGAAGTTACTATTTGTCAGCAATTGTTCTAGTCATTGGAATAGGCAATGCACAAGCTCTGTTATGGGTTGACTTCTGTTTCCCAAATTTCAGGTAAGCGTCTTTGGTTGGCAATACATTATGTATATTGTCACACATCATTTTTGGGAAAAGTTAGAGCTATCCATGATTCCCCTGGAAAAGGACAACTGAAGGATTTGCATGTGGACCCCTCCTGGACTCTGTACCATGCTCCTATGCTCCATACTTTGTTGATTTCAATCTGTATCATTTCAATGTAATATATTGTACACATGAGGACAACTTTAAACCGGTTCTGTGAGTCCTTTGAGCAAATTATTGAACCTGAGGGTTCTCAGGAACTTCCAAACTTCTAGATCATGTCAGAAGTGAGGGTGGTTTTGGAAACGCCTCAACTTTTCAAAGGTTAAGAAATGTAGAAGGCACATTAAATATTTGTGAATATAACTCTGCCTGCCACTATCCTCCACAGTCTATTTTCCACACACTAGCTTCATCCTTTAAAAATGTAAATCACTTTGCTTATCTGCTCAAAACTCTCCAATGACTTCTAGTTTATATAAGATGAATTATAATGTGTTAATATGGATTATAAAGGACATATTTAATATGACCTCTCCTAAACTGTTTGATCTCAGAGCCAATTGCTTTCCTTGATCATGTACTGGTTATAGCCCAACTGGCCTTCTTTGACCATGTTCTTTCTTAGGGATTTTGAACTTGCTGTTCCCTTTGCCCTTAATATTTTCACTGTTTTCCCATGTATCACTTTTCCAGTACTTTCTCCAGTACCTCCTACTTTAATGTGCTTCTTAAATTCCCATAATAATTTCCATAGGGCTATGCTCCATACAAGCATCATTTTAGTAGTGCAATTTTCCATTGCCCATCTGCCTGACCATATGGTCAACCCATTGGCCACCACTTGTGAATGAGTAAAAACCTAAACATAGTGGGCTTTTATCATTATTCAATTCTCCCATTACTACAAGGAAAACAGCATGTAAATCATCCCATTGAACTGATTTTATCTTACCTTCTTTAATCAGTCTTTGCACGCACTGGTCTTAGTGTCACAGTATTCCAAATAGGATGCTGTTTTTCCACCTTGAAACTCCCATATATAGAAAAGCAGCTTGTTGTTGGTCAATAGAGATCTGTTCATAGGGTACCACCCACGTGACTATAGGATCCAGCAGTTGCTCATGTGGTTCCAAAGTCAGTCCTAGGGAAAAAAGTGACTACTTATTTGAGAATATAAAGAGCACCTACTTGCACTCTCTTGGGAGACTGTTTCTGCATAAACCATTTCTATTTTATTATGAAATTCTAGGCACTGCCCTCTCCATGAAAGCCTTTCTCCAACAGTACCTAAGACATTATGGCTATTTCAGTTTTCAAGTTTATTTATGTCTTTCAGTCATAGAAGCAGTTTCAATTAATGTCCAACATCAAGCTCAGATTAGTTACCTAAATAACTATATTGCATAGTTATATAATCGTAAGAAGGAGGAAAATACCATCAGAAAAAAAATAAGAAAATTCACCCAGGCAGAAAGGTCTAAAAAGGCTTCCCTGAGAAACTGAAACATATGTTGATGTCAGATTATCTTAACTAGATAAGGAAGACTGTCTCAGGCAGAAGAAATACTGTGTGCAGAGACCCTGAGTTGGGAAAAAGCTTGGCACACTTAAGCATCTAAAACAACAGCCCTAGTATAGTGAATTTGGGAGAGTGGGTCAAAACGAAGCCAAAGAGATACAGAAAGCTATAGGTTTTGGGAAGCTAATTTTTATTTTTATACTTGTTCTATCAGCAACTTATTTTATGTACATTATAATTAATTTTTTAGAAAACCCATATACTTTGAGAGAGAGAGAGAGGTAAAATTAGGGAGTTCATACCCATGAACACAAGGAAATATTATTTCTTAGATGTTATTTATCTTCTCTATAGTAGACACATTTATACATAATCCTGATCAGAGAGAAAGATAGAAAATTTTGCAAGACCAAGGATATTGCAGATTCTCCTGGGGATGTGACTCTAGAAACTTTGTAGGATTGAGGAAGGGCTACCTTTTTAAAACATGGATCTTTCAAATGTGTCTCTTGAAGGACAAAGAAAAATTTGAGACAAAAATATGATATAACATGGACCATGTGTATTTATTACTTCTTCTCCTGTGAGTGAAAAATGCATGGGAAAAAATAAGCAATAAAAAGAAAAAAAAAAGAAGGAAAAATGTCAGGTCTACTTCAACTTTGTAAATTTAAACCTTTCTATATATTTCACCTTTAGCTATTATAATACTTGCTAGTCAAAATGAATTATCAGCAAAAACAAGATTATCACTATTTAAATCAATTTTATAAATTTGTTATGCAATAGAAGTTAAGCTAAATATCATTCTTGAAAGAAACTGAAATTCTCTAAAATTATGGCTTTGAAAGCATAGGTCTCTTATGCATGATTACCTTGGCAAGTCCATAGCTGTTTTCCTCTCAAACTCTTTCTACAACCCAAGAAATCTAAAATTCCCTAATTCATATATGCATCAATTGATTGCATATAGTTTAACTTCCCTCTTCTAATAAGCCAGTTAGTAAACATGTTACATGAATGTTAGGTTTTTACACCATTTTCCTTAAAAAGTAGAAAGATTATAAAAGAAAAAAAATTAGATAATAGTATCTGCCTAAAAAATAGGGAATTATAGAATAGGGTGAAAGACACAAAAAGAAGATAATGTAAAATGAAGTATTTTTATATGTATTACAATTAATAACCAAGCAGTGATTAGTAGACCAATAGCCTAAATATATTCATTTATTCCACAAATGTTTATTGACTAACTACTATTTGCCAGATACTGACCTAGGTGCAAGAGTTCAATCAGAGACCCATAAACAAAGATTATTATCTTTGTGGAGGTTACATTCTAGTGGGCAGGGAGAATCACTAAATAATAAATACATTTTAAAAGGTTAATTATGTATTATGTTACAGAGTGATACATACTATGGGAAAAAAAAAAGAGAGAGATAGCAAAATACACGGATATGGAATGCCAGAGAAGGAATATGTCAGGTAGAATTTTAAATAGTTGGTAAGGGTAGACTACATTGAGAGGGTGACATTGGAGCAAATATTTGAAGGAGGGAATTCCAATGATGGAATGAATAAATCACAGGAATAAAAGGCACAGCATAGGGAATATAATCAATGGTATTATGATAGTGCTGTATGGTGACAAACAGCAGCTACACTTGTGTGCATAGTATAATGTATAAACTTATTGAATCATTATGCTGAATATCTGAAACTAATGTAACATCATGTGTCAACTATACTTCAAAAACAAATAAATAAACAAATAAATGAATAATTGGAGGAGAAGAAATTAGTCATGTTTATGTCTTGGGAGAAGAATATTTCAAGCTATCAGAATAAACAATCCAAAGGCCTTAGGATGGGAATGTGCATGGTAAGTTGGGGAACAGAAGAGACGATTATGACTTGGGTGAGAACAGCTGGGGGTGAAGATAGGTCATGGAGGTCCAAATCATTCAAGTTCTTGGATCTTCTTGTAAGAACCTTGGACTTAACTGAGAGTGATTTAAAGAGCTAGTGGAAGGTTTGATGGAGAATGACAAGACATGGCTTATGCCTTAAGGAATCACTGTGGCTGCTATGTTAAAAATAGATTGTAGGAGTACAACATAGAAGGAAGAAAGAAGGTGTGTCAGGATGTGTGATAGTGTTATGCATGAACTTGGCTAGGCTATAGCACCCAATTATTTATCCAAATAGAAGCCTAGATGTTACTAGATGTAAGGTATTTTGTAGATGTGGTTCGCATCTACAATTCGTTGACTTTAAGTAGATTACCCTCAGTAATGTGGGTGGGCCTCATCCAAACAGTTGATGGCCTTAAGAGCAAAGAATGAAATTTCCCAGAGTAGAAGAAATTCTACCTTGAGACTATAGCATAAACTCCTGCCTGCGTTTATAGCTCACTGGTCTGTCCTACAGATTTTTGAATTTGCCAGCCTCACAATTTTGTGAGCCAGTTCCTTAAAATAAATCATGGATATATATGGTTATGGATATAGATAGATGAGAGAGAGAAAAGAGAGAAAGAGAGTCAATAGGATAAATAATTTATGTATGATATACACTTGCATATGTTTATATATGTATACATATATAGGTCCTATTAGTTCTGTCTTTCTAGTCAATCCTGACTGAAAAAGAGGCTATTGGCAATAATCTTTGCAAGACATAATGGTGGCAGGGAGCAGGATAGTAATGATGTCAATGGTGAAGTCATCCCATTCTGAATTTACATACTGACACTGATGTCTACAGAAAGTACTCTAAGTATCATCTTCAGAAGTAATTCAGCTGAAGTCTGGGAATAATTTACTATGACATACAATTCCATCTTTTTTTCCTGGAAGGTGAAAGTTAGACAGTCTGGTATTTTCTAGACTATCCTTTGGAAGGCATTTGGCATCTACACAGATTGGTAGTTCTCCTCCCAACCCCCTACCACTGCTGTGTGAAAAGGAAGGGGATGGGGCCAAAGGTATAACTTAAGGGTGTCAACTGTTACTTATTGAACAAGAACCTGCATACACGATGTCAGTGATGTGATTAATCATTCTCTGGTACAAAAAGAAGGTCGTTCATGTTGAAATTTTGATTTATGTGTGCTCTTGCATTATCTCCTAAACCCTAGCCACTTGCCAGCATGCACACTGTAATGAGTTTGGCATTTGTGTAGGACTTTAGAAACATTAAATAATGAATCCCTCTAGAACATCTCCTTGTATTACTATATCCTATTCAATTTTTAAGTGAGAAAATAGAGATGGTGTATAATTTGACTAAATCCCCATATCAAGTTAGTAAAGTAGAGGAGTAGAAATAATTAAATGTGTTCAAATATTATATTATGGAATCATTTAACATGCCTCATAGAGCCTAAGTAGACACCATAGGTCTAAATAACTGAAGATTCCAAATTTATCAAGGAAATTAGGAGGGTAGGGTGATCTTCAAAGGAGTTTCTCTTTTTTTATTTACTAGTGTTAATATTATCCAGTGTTCTTCGTGGCTTAGCTATAACCCTCCAGGTATTATTATACTCACTCAAGAATTGATAACTTTTTAATGGATCATAACTTACATATAAACTTTGACTCTTTCTTTAAAATGTTAATGTACTGAACTTGAAAATTTTTTTGTCATTTTAAAAAAATGTATCTTTGATATGGAATTAAAATTCTTTGCTCTACTAACATGGTAAAACGTCTTGTAGCTCTCGTGTTTGGCTTTGATCACCATGTACTAGTAAACATATCTGTGTGTCTGAAACTTTGCAAAGCTATGTTGTAAACCAAAATGTTATAGTAATAATCTATGTGAAGTTGGCAGCTGCTGAGATATTAAAATAGATTTTCTTTAAAAAGCACCAAGTTCTTTCAAGCTGCTCAAGCACCTTATAGTACAGAGAAAAGAAATTTACATAACCATAATAGGTCAGATAAAGAACACAAGATTTTTACTGAAGAAAAAAAAAAAAAGGATCCTGGAGCATTTGCCAATCTAGATCAACTTGGGTTTTGGTTTTAGCTACTGCTCAAGTTTGGTGGTAAACAAATCAAGGTCCAGTACTTTTGCAAGGTAGACACTCATTAACATAACAGTTTACCACACTAAGCAGGGACCTTGGAGGACTTTGCCCTCAGGATAACTTTGGGCAAAATAAAATAAAAACAAGAAAAACAAAACAACAGATCTACACCCCCCCCCTTTAAGATGACTGCAAAAAAAGGTTACATCTTGGCACTAAATAGGGTATGAGAAAAATATATTTTTTAAAATGTCCTGGAGAAGTTGTAACTTTGTGCTGGACTTCACATAGATTTGAGCCTTGTTCATATCAGCTAGAAGGCCAGGAAACTTCAAGCTTCATCTTGGTTTGTGATGCTCCTAGATTGGATGTGCCCCCCTGGCGCCCAGAAGAAGCAAACGCAAATCCACCAGAGTAAGGCTCTACCTATACTTTAGGTCTTCAAATCATTTCACCAGTGCAGTAATGATGGAAAGTAAAAACCAACTAGGTAGGTACCAAGGAAACAAATCATCCAAATGAGAAATAAGAGAAACAGACTTGAAAAGATCCCAAGTATAGGAAGTATCCACCATAAGCAAGCATTAAAAATTATATTCAAAGGTTTAAAGAACAAAAAGATAAACTTTAAAATATCTTTAGGGTGAAGGAACAAAAATTAACAGAATTGAAAAAGAGTTGAATATAATACTAGGGATAAAAAGAAAAACAATTAAAATTTAAAACTCAGCAAGAGCAGCTGCACCAGACGAGGCACAGCTAGAGAGAGAATTAGTGACTGGGAAGATGGGACATAGTATCCAGAATGCAGGGTGGAGAGATCCATACCCCCCACACCAAAAAAAAAAGGGGGGGGAACCATCTTGATAAAATAGGAAACATGGTAGTGAGAATGAGAATGCTTAATATCATCCTTAATGAAACTGTACAAGGAGACAAGATAAGGAATAAGGTAGAGACAACATTGGCAGTGATAACAGATTAGAATTTCTGGGACTAATCATAGACTAATAAACCAATCCAGATTTAAACAGGTCCAACACATCTGTAACAAGATACTGACATAGATTGTAGTGAAACCGGAAAACGTTAAGACAAATAAAACAAAATTAAAAACAGCTAGAGAAAAAGAACAGTTACCTTCTTCTAAAGACTGTTAATTGACTTCTCAAGAGATAATGGAAGCCCAAAGACAAGAGAATCATATTGTCAACATGCTTAAAAAAAAAAAAAAAAGAAAAAGTATGGAATAATAACATGGGTCAACTGAAATAGAAACAAACAGATCAGGTGTAGAACAACAACAACAAAAAGATGAAACAGAATTGTAGATCAGCATTTACATCACATTTAAAGAAATTCCATGTCTACTTACAAAATGAAGATTGTGTGACTGAATTAAAAAAGACTGTATGATATTAACTAGAGTCGCATGTAAAACATAGATATAGAAAGAGTGAGAGAAAAGGGATAAAGAACATATGCTGCGAAAATACTAATCAAAGAAAAGTGATATGGTTATATAAATATCAGAACTAAACAGACCTGAAGGTAAAAATTTTTTGATTGACCCATCTATAATCAATATTAATTGTGAAAATATGTGATGTAAAACATGACAGGAACAAAAAGAAACAGACAAATCATTAATCATAGGGAGATTTTTAAATACGTTTTTCAATAAATAGGAAAAATAGACAAATCATTAAAGATATAGAAATCTTGAATAACAAAAACATCATAGACTGGATATCTCTATCTTTCTGGCTACATATACACACATGCACACACACAAATAATGCACATATATATACATACATATAATATATACATTATCTATTTATATTAAAAATGCCATTTCTAGTAACTGGAAAATGCATAGGCTTTTTAAGCATTGTTGAAACCTTTATGAGAACTAACCTTTTTCTGGGAAAATTTTTTCTAATAACTAAGAACTGAAATAATGGCAATTAAGCTAGAATTAAATAGCGAGAAGATAAGAAAAATGCCCTTTTATTTGAAAATTAAGAATTAGACTTCTACGTGATCTTTGTGTCAAAAAAGAAAATTGGAAAATATTTTAGCTGAGTGACAATGACAATGGAGATTTTAGCTTATATCCAACTTTGTAGAATGTAGCTAAAGTCACACATAGAGAAATAAACCATATGTATAATTTTATATATATAAACTTTATATATATTTATATAAATTTAATATACATAAGCTATATATATAAGCTTTATATACATATTAAAGAGAGAGAGAAGTGTTGAGAATTAGTTGAGAAATACCCATCTCATACAGTAGAAACAGAACAGGCAAAAACCAAAAATAGAAGCAGAAATTAATACCATAGAAAACATACAATAAAGAGGATCAAAAAAGCCAAACATTGTTTTTTAAAACTACTGCTTAAATTGATTACCCCTCAGATTAGATGATGACAAAAGAGAGAAGGCCCAGTAGAGTCACTCTCTTTCTGTCTCTCTCTCTATATATAATAAATAATATATAACATATATAATAAATAATATATAACATATATAATAAATAATATATATTATATATATATAAAATATATATAGTGAGAACGTTTCTCCAGATCCTAAGGATATTAAAGAGATATTAATAGATATTAAGATTGAGGGGTGTCTGGGTGGCACAGCGGTTAAGCGTCTGCCTTCGGCTCAGGGAGTGATCCCAGCGTTAAGGGATGGAGCCCCATATCAGGCTCCTCCGCTGTGAGCCTGCTTCTTCCTCTCCCACTCCCCCTGCTTGTGTTCCCTCTCTCGTTGGCTGTCTCTATCTCTGTCGCATAAATAAATAAAAAATCTTAAAAAAAAAAAAGATTGAAATGAACAACTTTTATGGTCATGTTTATACTTTTAGATAATGTAGATAAAGTTTTGGAAAAATAAAATCATTGAAAAGTGATCCAAAAAAGAAGAGAAAAGGTAAATAGTATATACATAGTCATTAGGAAATTAAATCATTAATCAAAAATGTTTCCACAATGAAACCAGTTCCAGATGGCTTCATTAATGGATTCTGCCAACATTCAAGAAGAAACAATTCTATCTTCTCAAACTCTTTCAGAAAATTGAAAAAAAGATAACATGCCCCAACTCATTGTAATAGGATAGTATAACCTTGACAAAAACTTGACAAAGGTATTTCAGGAAAAGTAACATAATGCTACTTTCACCCATGCATATAGATGCAAAACTCCTATACCAAATATCTGCAAACAAAATTCAGAAATATCTGAAAAAATAATACTGCATCATCTTCTGGTAAAAACTCAAGGATGTACTGCAATTCATTCATGGGCACTAACCACCTAGAGCTAACACAGACTTCAAGTGTTTAAAGACCATACTTACAGGGTCCCGGGTCTCCCAAACCCATACTTCTGACTGGCTATAAATTTGGAGGTTTCCACAAACCCTCTCAGGTTTGATAATTTGCTACAATGTCTCAAAGAATCCAAGAAAGTGCTATACTTAGAATACCATTTTATTATGAAGTACACAGATTAGGTGGCCCAGCAAAGTGAAGAGGCACAGAGTAGGAAAGGAGGTTGGTTTACCATTAAATCAATCAACATAATTTATCACGATGATAGACTAAAAGAGAAAAATACAATTCTCTCAATGAATGGATACCATTCATAATAAATTCAACTTCCATTTATGATAAAACTCTCAGTAAATCAAAACATAATGAAAGTCATTGTAGGATACCTCCTTGTCCCATGCTCAGAATACATAATTAGTTATTAAGTCCTATCATTTTCCCCCAGCTTTATTAAAATATAATTGACATATAGCATATATAGATTTAGGGTGTACAGTGTGATGATTTTATATATATATATATATATATATATATATATATATATAGTTATTATAATAAGGTTAGGAAACAACTCCATCCCCTGACATAATTAACACTTTTTTAAGTGTCTGGTGATAACTTTTAAGATCTCCTCTCTTAACACTTTAAAGTATATAATACAATATTATTAATTATAGTCACTATGTTGTACATATACCAGAACTTATTAGCTCTTACCATTCTAAGTGCCTTTTCTATTGGTCTTTTCTTTCTGTTTCTGGCTTTTGTTATCTTCCATCAGAACTACTCGAATTGCCTTTTTGTTGATCTAATTTATTTTAAAGTTTCTCACCTTCAATTCATCCCTCACACTTTCTAATATTTGAGTCTGGTCATTTTGTGCACTTGCTTAATATTCTTCATCAAATTTCCATAATTTACAGCATAAACTTTGATAGTTTGGGGCTTCCTATACCACTGGAAAAATAATTTTCTGTCATAGTAATTATAATTTAAAAGCATCAAACTTCCAACTTCAAAAAGCATGCCTACCCATATTTTTGGAAGTTTTAACAGTTAATAGCAATAAAAATAATGCCTTATATTTCTAAAGTACTTAGTTTGTGAAGTGTTTGTATCTATATTATGATATTTCATTTTATAACAGTAAGTACTATTTTAATCCCTTCTTTCTTTTTCAAGACTTTAATTTTTAGAGCAGTTTTAAGTTCACAGCAAATTTAAGAAAAATATACAGAGATTTCCCAATTGATGAATCTACTATGACACATCATAATCATCCAAAATCCATATTTTACATTAGAATTCACTCTTGATGCTGTATATCAATTATATGGATCTGGAAAAATGTATAATGACATGTACTGATCATTACAATATCACACAGAATATTTTTAATGCCCTAAAAACTTCTGTGTTCTGCTTATCTATCTCTCCCCTGCCCCCCAACCCCTGGCAACCACTGAGATTTTTATTGTGTCCACAGTTCTGCCTTTTTCAGAATGTCATATAGCTAAAATCATACAGTATGTATCATTTTCATATTGGCTTATTTTACTTAGTTGTATGCTTTTACGTTTCCTCCATGTCTTTCCATGGCGTGATACCTCATTTCTTTTTAGTTCTGAATAATATTCCATTGCCTGCACGTACCACAATTTATTTGTTCATTCGCTTACTGAAGGACATTTTGGTTACTTCCAAGTTTTGGCAATTCTGAATAAAGCTGTTATAACATCTGTGTGCATGTGGATGTGTGAAGATAAGTTTTCAACTTTTTTTGGGGGGGGGGATACCAAAAAGCACAATTGCTGGATCCTATGGTAAGAGTATGTTCAGTTTTGTAAGAAATGGCCAAAGTGTCTTCCAAAGTAGCGATATCTCTACTTTCCTGACGAGGTAACTGGAGACACAACATACATCATTTTTTCTAATTAAACTGCAGAGCTGGGAGTGGAACTCAGCTCTTGTGATTGCTAGTTTAATGCTCTTTCTAAATCTGAGTAACTACTCCATAAATTTTGTCTTACAAAGCCATTCTTCAATATCTTGTAACTACTGATATTGTGGCCACTCTCTTGACAACATTTCCTTAAACTTTATATTTACCCTCTGCCCTGGTTCTGCTTTCCTGTCATCCCAGTTACTAGGTACTTTCTCTTGCTTGTCTTTCTTGTCTAGGCATGTGCTGGAAGGTGGAAGACAGGAGTGTGCTGTGCTCTTTCTCCTTCTCTTAATCTGGCACCCAACACGGAACATTTTATTTTTATCTACCTTGGAGAACCTATATAACTATGCTCATGGCTAATTGGTAACTAACTTAGGTCATTTTTATGTTAAAAAAAAAAAGGAGAAACTTTTTTTTAAACCAATACATGAGATTAAGTTTAAAATAATTTCATCAAGTAATATCTCTGAAAGATATTTATTATTTCTATTTTATTCATACTATACTTAAGTACAACTTTTTTAATATAAGAAGAGTTTATAACATATGCATAGTAAATACATGCAAGAGAATTAAATTCATATTTTAAGTCATTGTGTGCTGGTATTACTTTTCTAAACCAGCCATTCTCATAGCATACTAATTTGTTCTAACATTTTAAAAATCAATTGACAGAACTTCCTTGCATTGCTACTGAAATTTTTAAACATGTAGCTAATTAACATTTGAATTTTGATTGATTGATTATTGCTTGATGTATGTATTTCAAAAACTTAAGACTCTTAAGGTATTTAAATGATCTTTAGTATTTTCAAAGGTTTACTGCCAAGCATTTTTATTGCATGTTGTTCTATGTTCAAATAAGAAAATAAGAACAGACATTAAGTGTAAACCTACAACTTTGTTAATATACAACTAACACATTGAATCATCGAGGAAGAACATTAAGTAAACGTGGATTGCACATATTTTAAAATTGAAAATATGAGAATTAATTTACTGAAAACCCCCATGGGAAGTAACTATATGTCACAGGTGCCAAATTAGAAATCTCCAGGTTATAAGATCATAACCCCTAGAGGAATATTTATCTGTATGTTTACTTAATATCTAACAGCATGTGAAATTTATTTATTAATATGCCTGCAGGTTTCTCTCTAATCCCACTTCTCAAAGATGCACACACATAGATAGAAAACCAGGAGGGGGTGAATTGCCCTGGAACTGTTTCCATCTAAGCTGAAAAATATAGTTACAATGGAAAAAGCAAAAGTTGCTCTCTCCTTCTAACCTTGAACATTTATAAACATCCAAAGTAAAATGTGTGGACAAATTCAAAGGCTATCTCCTCCATGGCATCTTCTTGGCAATACACTTAGTCCAATCTAAGTTAGCACTGATCTCACTCTCTTTGATTATAATTTACCTATAGGCCTTATTTTATCATTCCTTCAATTATAGTTTATATGTATCTTTCTATTTCCTTTGAATGCTCTACATTGATAGAGATCTTGCTGTGACAATTTGTTTTAATACATGGTGCATAGCAAAGTGACTTTGCGTACTGGCATCTACCAGATTATTTGTTAAAAGCATTTGGTTTTAATATATTTATATATGTGAAAACTTAAATATGTAAACCATTTATTAAGGATAATGATATTAAAAAGGAAAAACAAGGTTTTTTAAACTGGCATAGAAATAAATTTAGAATGAAATTTTCCAGAGTACTTTCATTTTTCAAGGGAAGCTTTGATACATGATTGTATTAAATACAGTTATCCGATGTAATTTTTTTCTACACAAAATAAAGCATAGAATTGAAGCAACTGCCTGAATAATTTAAAGTAAAACACTTTTGCTTCAATTTTCTATCTATTTAGGGTATAATTATTGATTGGTTTGGAATATCCAATGATTGCCCCAGTGCTATACTTCATTTAGCATGTATGGACTTAGCCATAATGAAAGAAATCTGCTTGAGGCCATAGCAGCTAGGCTGCATGTACTACTAATGCTAGACATTTGTTTAATGCCTTATACTTATCATAACAGTGCTTTTACATCAATTATTTCATTTAGTCCTCAGGTAGAATGAGTGGCGGCAGGGAAAGGTAGGGAAGTCATTATAATTCACATTTTATAGGTATAAAAGAGAGGATTATATTTGGTATGTTTCTTGAAAATACTTGAATATCTTGTACAACATTCTCTTGCCTATATAAGTGTAATTGTTTTTAAGTGAAGGTAAAGTTACTATATGTAAAACTTCCTGTATACATAGGGGACTTGTTGTTTACCTAACATTGTCAAGTAGCAGAGTACAAATCAGACCTTTGCAATTGCTAGTTTATAGGTATTTGTAAATGTACCATAGGAATATATAAAAATGGTATTTGTTCCAACAAAAGGATTGAGGTGGTATACACAGAAGAGATGACATTTTGAGCTAGGTCTTACAGGCTGAGTTCAACAGTTGGAGAAATGACTAAGGCCATAAGCAACAGCTCTCAAATGTAAAACTGCCCATCAGAACTGACAAGTCTGCAGTATGCAACTGTTCAAGAGCAAGTGACATGGGAGAAAATTATGGAAAATAAGACTAGAAAAACAGAACTGGGGCTGATTATAAGCAACTTTGAATGCTAAGTTGAGGATTTTGGCAATGAATTCTTTTATAGCCAATGAGGAAGTTTTTTCAGCTTTTGGGTTTTTGTTTTTGTTTTTGTTTTTAAGGAAAGAAGATAGGAAATATTACTCTGACAAGATGTGTAGAGTATTGAGAACAGAATCTTAGGGCAGTATTTTCCCAATACCACACAGTATGCATGCAAAATGTTAACATTTGCATGGAACACAGGGCCAAACTGACAAGGCTGGTCCTGGCTGTGGGCTACCAGCTCCCTGAGGCCAGCTCTTCCAGCCTCTGAAAGCAAAGAGACTCAATATATTTCTCTCACTTGAACCCATTAGATCCATCAGCAAAACACCTGATATCCCTGTTGGGAAAGCTTACCTTTGGCTAAGGAAAGAGGAAGAAGAACTAATGAAGAAGGCTGAGCAAAGGAAAAAAAGGCAATATCAGCAAGAAAGCAGGAGTGTGGTATGGTAAGTCAAGAGAGGAAAAACTTTTTAAAATGGGAGTGAACCAAAAAGACTAGCCTACTATTGAAAAATCATATGGTGGTTCAATTTTTACAGCTACTAAGAAAAACAGTATGAGAGTTCTTCAAAAAGTTAAAAACTGAACTACCATATGATCCAGCAATCCTATTCCTGGGTATTTATCTGAAGGAATTTAAATCAATATCTTGAAAGGATATCTGCATACCCATATTTATTGCCACACTATTCATAAAAGCCAAGATATGGAAACAAAGCCAAGTGTCCATCAGAAGATAAATGGATAAGGAAGATGTGGCATATGTATGTACACACACACACACACACACACACACACACACACACACACACACAATGGAATACTATTCAGCCATGAGAAAGCAGGAAATCCTGCCATTTGCCGCAACATGGATACTTTGAAAGTGTTAGGCTAAATGAGGTAGACAGAGAAAGACGAATGCTGTATAATTTCACTTACATGTGGTATTTAAAAAGAAACAAAATTGAACTGATAAAAACAGAGTAGAATGGTGGTTACCAGGAACTAGGGGGCTTAGGGGGATTGGGGAGATGTTGTTTAAGAGTACAAACTTACAGCTAGTAGATAAATAAGTTCTAGAGATCTAATGCACAACACAGTGAATAGAGTCAGCAATACTGTATTATAAACTTTAAAGTTGCTAAGCTTGGTGGGGGGAGGAACGATGGGCTGGAAAGAGGGCCAAGGGCCCTTTGGGAAGTTGAAGCCTCAGTATTTATGTAGGTCAAGGGAAAGAAGTTAAAAGAGAGAAGAGGACTAGAAACATAAGAGAGAAAAGGGAAAAATAAACTGATGAAGCAAACTTTGAGCAAATGAGAAATAATGGAATAAAATTCATAAGTAGAGGGATGAACTTTGGCATTGTTAAAAATATACCTTTCTTTTAACAGAATGGAGGGAAGTATTGGTGAAGAGAGAGATTTAGAAGGGTGTTGAAGAAATGTGAGAGTATTCTCACTCAATAGCTTTTGTTTTCTCTGTAAAATAGGATGTGAGAAGGATGGTAATCATTCACCAATTCCTATTGGGGAAAAGGACAGGTGACAAGGTAGAGTGAAGTTAGGGTCAGATGAATCTATCAATCATGTTCTCAACACTGTGCTCAACAATGTGCTAGGTGCTGGAGGGGATATAAAATATGTACGATGTGATTCCTGTCCTCAAAGGGAAACACACACACAAATAACTAAAAGATAAGGAAGTCTTTATGAGCTAAATTATTGTTTGCTGAAAAGCAATAAAAAGTCCTATAGAAGAATTGGGGGGTAAAGAAACTGAAAAAGCTTCATGCATTATTTGAGTCAACAGAGGCTCAGACTGTAGAAAAAAGCAGATACCAGCTTAAGATGGCATAGGCACACCAGTTAGTTGGGAGATCGTCGGGTCGTTGGGAGATCATCAGGTAGTAGCGGAAGGGACTGATGGGGAGAAGCAGGCAATATGACTGCACCAACAGAAAAGAATGAGAGTATATGTTAACCATACTGGGAATAAAATAAATAAAATAAATAAAGAAAAGTAAAAAAGAGAAAGGAACCAGAGGATAGAGTGTGTGCAGGGAGGACAGAGATGCATGAAGATTAATTGGGTATTTATATGCATGATGGTGGACAGTGTGGGGATAATAGAAGTAGAAATGTAATAATCAAGGAAACTTGCAGCAAACCAGATGTGAGCATTTGCAGGAATAATGCCAGTGCCAGAATGAAGAGAAAGGGATGAATCTGAGAGATAGTCTGAAGGCAGATTTGCTAAAATAATGTGACAGATTGGATATTGATTGAGAGAAAGAAAAGAGTAAGCTGGGCTTTTAAGTTTATACTTTTGGGGATAAAAAAAAAACAATATTAGTGCTGGAGTGGAACACTGGGGAAAGCAAGGCAGTTCTGAGCGGACAATAATGTTTGGGGCTTTTTGACGTTCAGGGGGATAGCAGCGAAGAGATGGTTTGTAGGTTTTTGGCATTCCCAGTCTTTGGTGGGAAAGTATAGAGGTTTATAATTTGAATTACCACCAAGAGGTCATAAATGAAGTTTTGGGAAAAGATCAGCTCATTGAAAAAGTGTGTGCAGAGACAGAGGATCAGAGAATTAAGATTTGAGTCTCAAGGGACATTTCTAGTTAGAAACGAAGAGCAGGAAGTCGGGTCTGATGAGGCAAAATAAATGGTCAGAGAGTAGGGGGACTAATGAATTGACACGTTCTGAAACAGAGTGAAAAGAAAACTTCAAGGAGCAAAGGATTTAATTGCAGCAAAGGTTGTGAAGAAACAGAAATGGAATTGATAAAAGTCCACTGAATTTGACCAAAATTTGACAATTTTAAACCTTTCAGAGATCAGTTTAAATGAAATGATAGAAGAAGAGAATGAAGGCACTAGACAAAGAGACAGTTGGTATATAAATGTGCTCAACTCTTTTCAAAGGAGAGCATATTAGGATTTCTAAGACAGTCCTGAGGAAATGCTTTAGAGATCACCGCTGAAATTGATGGAGTGTTGCACTAGACCCTGCAGGCCCCTCACCCCTCAGTCATCCAGAGCAGCTCCATTTATATTGTATGTGTTTGTATGCATGTGTGTGTGAGCACATGTGCCTGTGTGCATGTGTGTTCACAGGATATAGATTTAGGAGTTGCATTTGAAGAGGTGATTGATGCTAAAATAAAATATAAAATTTAATAATCTGCTCTAGAAACTTGGTAATTAAGGAGAAAAATACTACATGAGTGCTAGAAAGGATAGCAGGGTAATTTTAAAACAGTTTTTCTACAGAAAACTGGCTGTAGATTCATACATCTCTCATTTTAAATTTTGGATCTATTTACTAGCTATGTGTGTGAGTTACTTAACCTCTGTTAATCTCAGTTTTCTCCCATCTAAGATGTACACAAAATCATTCTCTTCAAAGTGTGATTGGATGACACAGAAGTAGGCAAAAATACTAGTCTTTCGTCTCTAATTTCCATTTCAGTGAGTGTGGTTTACATACACTCAGGTGTACAGGAAATGAAACTTCATGTTCTAAAATTAAACTTAATGTCTATCTTGAGCTCTCATTCCTATTGGCAGAAAACTTAGTTATTTGAATATTTAGTTAGGCAAATTCAACAGTTCTGTGTTTTTTCACACATTTTAGTTTTAAGCCTAAATAAATGCATGGTTTACCTGTCCACATATTCTCTCCAGTGTGGCATCTAGGATTTCAGGGATGCTTTCTGGCTTCCATGTTAGGCTTTTAGTCCTTGGTCAGCTTGTTCTCTACTGGTACCCATTGGGGTTTGCCCTCTGACCTCCTCCTGAAGCCCTTGTCACCCTCTATGCAGGCCCTGGCTGATGTGTGAACGTGTCCTGCTCCATTTTTTGATGCTGATATAAAAACATGCCAGACTGTATCTACTGCTAAGTGGCAACTTCTCACCCTGATCAAAGTCTCCTATTTGTTCAGAAACTATTTTTACTGCTAAATTTATTTGCATTTTCAGAGCCATGTGAAAATGTGTCTCTCTTGGCAACATATTGAGGTTTGTTATCTGTTTGGGGGGGTGCCTTAAGCCACTCCTGACCTGGCACCTCATGTCTAGCCATTGCTATGCCACCTCTCAGTTTCCCTATTAGACACTTTTCTCTAAGACATAATGTCCTTCCAGACTACACTTTGGGAAGTTAAACTCTGCTTTTGGATTTAGGAAACAACATGGAAGAGGAGGCAACTTACATAGTACTCTTAGAAATCCACACCACGGGGCGCCTGGGTGGCGCAGTCGTTAAGTGTCTGCCTTCGGCTCAGGGCGTGATCCCAGCGTTCTGGGATCTAGCCCCACATCAGGCTCCTCTGCTGGGAGCCTGCTTCTTCCTCTCCCACTCCCCCTGCTTGTGTTCCCTCTCTCGCTGGCTATCTCTGTCAAATAAATAAATAAAATCTTTAAAAAAAAAAAAAAAGAAATCCACACCAATGCTCAAAAGCTCTTGTTCTTGCTCCTCTCACCATGCCCTGCACCAGCTCCTTCCCTCCTGCCTACAGCCTCTAGTGTAGATCAGGGCAGAACCCAGGTTGCACCTGGTCGTGCATATTTTTACAAAATCTCTTTACCCTCAGCCAGATCTGCGGTAGGTGAAATGTCCTTGGATGTTTTGCTACCTTAGCAATTTTCATGTAACCTGGCCTTTGATGGTGCTGGATGAGTCAGCTTAACAAAGGCCTGTTAAGCTTCTCTAGAGAGGATGAAACCAAGTTTGATGCCAAGTGTTGGCTCTGAAGTTTTTGTCCCTGAATATTGGATTTTGTTTTGTTTTGTTTGTTTTTATATCAAGCTACTCCAAAAGCATTGCTCAAGAAGGAAATGAATTAACTCAGATCTTGGAGATTTGAAAGGTAACTAATTACAGGTCACCATAAGGGCAGTGTAGGCCATCCTGCCCCCTGGTCTGGTCATCCCAGTATTATTTGGTCCTTTACCCAATCTTTTAGGCATAGATATGCTAATTAGATTGCTTAGTAATCATTCAAATGGAATATCCCTGCTGGATTGCTTTTAATTCAGGCATGGTCTCCTGATATACTACTCATCTGGTACCAGAATAGCTGAGAAAACTGCCTTAGAAGCTTCCCTCAGAAAAGGGCATGAAGAGAGAATTGTTTTGAAGCTTCCTGGCCTACATCCCGCAATTGAGATGGTGAGTTTCTTATTTGCTTTGTGGAAACCCTATACACACACACACACACACACATGCAGGCACACACACATGCAGGCACACATACATGCACACACGCACATACATGCACACACACATACATGCACACACACACACACATAATCCTTTGCACTTGTTTAAGCAACACAGAGTCATCACCTCTCATGGTGGTAGAGCCCTGGGAGCAAGTGAATCTTGCGTTCAGTGTTCCAGTGACTGCCTGAGGATCAAATTCCCCTCTGTACCATAAGTTTCCTAAATTGCACTGTTTACCGGATTGCTCTGTCTCTGTCTCTGTCCTTCTGTCTCCCTCTCTCTGTTAGAGGAGGTCATTGAGAGGATGTGACCACTGGTTGACCCACAAACTCAACCTGGACAGTGAAAAACTCCTTCCTTCCTTCCCTATCCTTGGGATGTATGTTCTGCCCATTGTTCCCGTCTCAAGGACACAGCCTTGAAAGAACAATGTGGTGCTGAGACCATCTTGACTGTGTACATGACTGAATCCCATTAGGGTTCTATATAAACTTTTAAGATTCTGGCAAGTGTGTGCAAATATCTACTCATTTTGTGGCTGCCCAAGACAAACTTCATATGTAAATTCCCTTGCTTATTAAAACTACCACTTACCAATCTGGAGTTAGCTGACTCTTTGTTCAGTCTCTCCTTGCTCTCTCTGTACAATTTCAAATTTCACCCAGGGAACTCTCTCTCTCTCCCTCTGTTTCTTTTGGAACTGGCTCAAAGACTAACTCAATAGGATTTGTAATGGCCCATAACTCTATAATTGTCTAGAATTCATACCAACTAAGTTTATGATTCCTTATTACTTAGTAGTCCTTTTTTTATGAAATAGTCATCTTTCTCCACTATCCAAATGCAGTTTTGTAACTAGTAGGGATATTGCTCTTAATAAAGACTTTTCAGTATTCACTTTCTTTATTGTTTCAGATTTGGGGGAAAATATTGTTATGGACTACCTAAGTTTTTTTCTCCTGGAGGACCAGTGCATTTAAATTCATATGTTTCAATGCCTTTGGATAGTGTAAGGTTTGTTTTAAGTCAATTGTTGTAAAGAGCACAAACTTAAGTATGTTTAAACATTGAGGATGAGGCGATAGAGGAATGAGAAAATGAAAGGCACTGGGTATAAGCCTCATCCCAAAGGAATTATGAAGGTATACAACCTAGTCTTCAGATAAGTAGACTCATTTTCACAAAAAAGAATATTTTCCCTTCTACAACTGGAAGGAAGAATGAAGGGCCAGAAAAATGGAAAATCAAGATTAAGGTAAAGCCAGAGTGTTGAGGGCTCACTCATTGGATAGATTCACTTTTCTCAGGAGTGAGAGAGCAAATCAGCATGGGCTTAGGTGTCAACCTGAAATACTTTATATTTGGCATGACACAAATGACAGCCAAAACCATCACAATTTCCCACCCTCGTGCTAAACAAGTAAAAGTAATTTAATTATGTGCTCTAGAAAATTCTTACTACTGGAAGATCGGCCTATGACCCAATGAAAATAGCTGACTTAAGTTTGCTCATCACAGCTCAATTTGAGAATTGGTTCTTGCTTTTTCCACCAATTCAAATCTACGACTATGTCATAAACTCAACCCAATCCCAAACAGTTCTCCACCTTTTAATATCCGCCTTAAGATCATTCAATCCAAACCCTAAAAACATTTAACTATCCTCCCTTAAATCATTTGGAGGTGCAACTGAATTTCTGTCAAAGTGATGTTAACCTTTTATGCAGTAGATCGTGGACCTAGTTTTGCCTTATCAACAGGGTCATCTTGTGGTCCTTTAGGTGGTTGGTGGTCAACCAAAACTGAATTTCAATTGTTCCTTTAGATTATTACAAATAACTCATTTTACTAATTCCACATAGCAAATGTTTATAGACTCGAGGTTTTCCCCAGTAATACCTACATATATGGATTTTATACTGATGCAAATAGGACTCATGAATGAAGCAGCAATGCATTTACGGAAAATGTTCAAATATCCTGAATTTCCTCATAAGTCCTGCAAGGTGTTTATTATGATCTTCCTCTAGGCTTTATACATATAAAGACTTAGACATGTGCCTAGGTCTCCTTGTTGGAATGCTATCTGTTCTACACTTACTTTCTTTATGACCTTGGTTAATTTCCTTATCTTCTCAGAGCTCCAATTTCTTTATTAGTAAAATAGGGATAATTACTATATCACAGTTATTGGAAGGATTAAAGGGGTTCATGTAGGGAATGATCCTGCAATAGAATCCTAGCAAAATGTACAAATATAATCAGTGTTGGTTCCATTCTTCCATTTGTATCTTTCCTTCTTTAAACCTGGAGGTGTGCCATATGCTGAAAATAAACAGAACCAGTCCTCATTTTTCCATATTGCTGGCAGAGAATCTAGGGAAGTTAAGTCTCTGCACATCCCTACCACACAGCAAACGTTCACTGTTCTTAAGGTCATTCTCACTGTGGGAGAGAAAGGCAAAATTTCAGCAGTGACTGAGGGAAAAGCAATAAAATGTTCTATGGATCTTTAAGTACTAGAGAATAACGCCTCTACCTTTCTAATTTAGTTAGGAGCTACAGAATTTAACACTCTTTTCTGGTAGTTGATAATTTCCTAACACATTTATTATTTGTAAATATTAAGAATTTGGAATACAAATGACTTGTAAGTTTTCCAAAATTCAAGTTAAGAATTTTTTAAAATTCCAATTAAGAATTTGTGAGCATAGGGGCACCTGGGCAGCACACTTGGTTAAGTGTCTGACTCTTGGTTTTGGCTCAGGTCCTGATCTCATGGATCATGAGATAGAGCCCCATGTTGGGTTCTGCACTCAGTGTGGAGTCTGCTTGAGATTCTCTTCCCACCCCCTCTCTGCCCCTCCCACTTGTGCTCTTTCTCTTTCTCTGATTAATAAATAAATCTTCAAAAATAATTTGAGCAAAAATTCTAATAACTCTTAGATTTGACATTATGATGGTGTTAATAGCCATTGGGAAAAATTGATTGTTGCCATATTTGTGTATCAAAGTTTTAGAATATTTTTGTAGCTGGATTTTCTCTTTTTTTTCCTTTTCTGTCCATTTGTATCCATCTGCTCTTTTTCCCCAAACACATATCTGTATCTGTACCACACACACACACACACACACACACACACACATGCACACACACACCTGTCTTTCTTCCCTTCCATGCTTTCATGTCACTGACTTTTACAGACTCTATGCTTAGGCAGCCTGGACAGCAGCAATCTAAAGACAGATTTCATCAAGCTCCTATCTGTTAGAACCTGCAGTGCTTGCATTTGGATTCGATATCTAACAATCATGTGGTATTTTATAAACATTAGTGAGGATGATTTTGCACTGGTCAGCAAAGGTAAAAAAAATAGGTGCTTTGGGAAAACAAATAAAAAAGGAATTGGGAAAACAAATAAAAAAGGAATTGGATCTGTCTCAATAAATAGCACAAATTGTAAATATCCCAAAGATGCAGCCGCTTACTCTGGCATAGGAAAATAAAGCTGACAATTACGCTTTAGAATGAATAGGTGAGTAATATGATAGCTAAAATTTTCCCTTACAATCTTTCTTTTTTTATTGAGTGCAGCACTGAATTTGTTTAAAAAACAAAATTTCTGTTCCATCTGACTGTTTGATTCTTCAGGTATTATTTTAATAATGCCAATTAAGATTTACATTCAAGTCATGATTCTTTTCTATTCTGGTTTGTGCCTGCAGATACACTGTTCCATCAATTTAAACAGAATTATAGAATAATCTTTCACAAATATTATAGTTAATAACATAGGTCATTTATAAATTCTGGTCCTTAATTTATGCACATTAAAATTTCATTTGAAATTAAAGAACTTTTAATATTTGAGTATGTTTTTAAGACATGCTGTAGGGTTTCTAGCACAGGATGCACCAAAGCCTTAGAACTGGCCATGTTTGGTTGGGATTACATGGCCTGGCTAAAGTCAGAAGAAACTTGAAAGGAATTATTTCTGGCTTTAGCAAGGCAAAACTCAGTTTGATTATGCATTACACATTCTTCATTGGTTTTAGAGATCAGAACCTGACATTTTACTCAGACTAGGGTCTGAACAGAGTTTTGTCTAATGGGAAAAGTGACAGTCCTTTTAAGTTTTACAAGTACATGTTGTACTGCAGAAACTCTATGTACAGAA
Organism: Ailuropoda melanoleuca; assembly: GCF_002007445.2. Classification (NCBI taxonomy): domain Eukaryota; kingdom Metazoa; phylum Chordata; class Mammalia; order Carnivora; family Ursidae; genus Ailuropoda; species Ailuropoda melanoleuca. The sequence continues at coordinate 15,700,541 of NC_048233.1, forward strand.
ATTTGCAGTTACAAAATTGATAATTCAGGGCATTGTTTTGACATGGATTAATGGAATTATCACATCAGAGGATTTTTATTCACCCCATTGGATAGAGGGTCCTAAAAATCTGCTGCTTAAGTCAACGCTCAGTGAAAACGTAATCTCCCATTACTTTCTTTACAGTTGTATAAGTTCTAACAAATGTGAATGTGCAAAATAAATTTATTGCTACATTTTAGGGACTGTCTCTTATTTTTGAATCTTTTCCAACATTTAATCCACATCAATCTTTTTTTATTTCTTTATGTCAGCACGTTTTATAAACTCTTATGAAACAAGGTCTCATAAACCAAAGGGAAGATGTGTTGTTCTGTTGTATAATATTGGGTAAGAAAGTTAGTAGACTTTACTGTTTGGAACAATGTGGTCTGTTTGATTAAAATGCTATTTCTTTTCTTTTGTGCCTCTAAAGTAGTGTCTGAAACATTAAACAAAACTTAAGAAACTTTGTACAGGGGCTCCTGGGTGGCACAGCGGTTAAGTGTCTGCCTTCGGCTCAGGGCGTGATCCCGGCGTTGTGGGATCAAGCCCCACGTCAGGCTCTTCCGCTATGAGCCTGCTTCTTCCTCTCCCACTCCCCCTGCTTGTGTTCCCTCTCGCTGGCTGTCTCTATCTCTGTCAAATAAATAAATAAAATCTTAAAAAAAAAAAAGAAACTGTACAATGTTGATTGTTAATGTTAGTTTGGTTAAATTATCAGTAGATATATTATTTTTTTTAATTTTATTTTATTATATTATGTTAATCACCATACAGTACATCCCCAGATTCCGATGTAAAGTTTTGATGCTTCATTAGTTGCGTATAACACCCAGTGCACCATGCAATACGTGCCCTCCTTACTACCCATCACCAGTCTATCCCATTCCCCCACCCCCTCCCCTCTGAAGTCTTCAGTTTGTTTCTCATAGTCCATAGTCTCTCATGTTTCATTCCCCCTTCTGATTACCCCCCTTTTCTTTATCCCTTTCTTCCCCTACCGATCCTCCTAGTTCTTATGTTCCATAGATGAGAGAAATCATATGATAATTGTCTTTCTCTGCTTGACTTATTTCACTTAGCATTATCTCCTCCAGTGCCGTCCATGTTGCAGCAAATGTTGAGAATTCGTTCTTTCTGATAGCTGAGTAATATTCCATTGTATATATGGACCACAGCTTCTTAATCCAGTCATCTGTTGAAGGGCATCTCGGCTCCTTCCATGATTTGGCTATTGTGGACAATGCAGCTATGAACATTGGGGTGCATATGGCCCTTCTCTTTACTACGTCTGTATCTTTGGGGTAAACACCCAGTAGTGCAATGGCTGGGTCATAGGGTAGTTCAATTTTTAACTTTTTAAGGGACCTCCACACTGTTTTCCAGAGTGGCTGTACCAACTTGCATTCCCACCAACAATGTAGGAGGGATCCCCTTTCTCCACATCCTCTCCAACAATTGTTGTTTCTTGCCTTGTCTATCTTTGCCATTCTAACTGGCGTAAGGTGGTATCTCAGTGTGGTTTTGATTTGAATTTCCCTGATGGCTAATGATTTTGAACATTTTTTCATGTGTCTGTTAGCCATTTGTATGTCTTCATTGGAAAAGTGTCTGTTCATATCTTCTGCCCATTTTATGATTTGTTTATTTGTTTCTCGTGTATTGAGTTTGAGAAGTTCTTTGTAGATCTTGGATACCAGTCCTTTATCTGTGGTGTCCTGCAAATATATTCTCCCATTCCATGGGCTGTCTCTTAGTTTTTTTGACTGTTTCCTTGGCTGTGCAGAAGCTCTTTATCCTGATACATTTTGGCACTTACAGAAGTAATTTTATTAAACGTGTGGGACTAGACACTTTTCAAGACTCACATTTACTTTCATAATTAAAATCAAGGGATAATTAAATTCAATAAATGTTCACTTCATCAATGTCTTTTTAGAAACACATTTATTTCTACAAAACAAGATCCAACTATATTTCTCTAAAAATATCCTATAGTAGCTTTGCAACTTGGTCAATGTATTTTAATTTCATATGCTATGACTTTAATCTCTTGGATTACTTAAATGCATAATTAGGTTTATTTTTCCTAATCATCTTTCTGAGCTACATTTCCATATTCTCAGTTTATTCCCATTCCATATTCTTAGTTCATACTTTTTGTCTGCCCTTAATGATCAATTCTATACTTTCTACCCTTTCACAAATGTCCTAGTTTCAATTATAGGATCATCTATTTTGGATGTTAGGACCTTATTAAGATGGGTAAGATTTATACATTATAACAGAAATTCTCCCTCTTCCTCCTTCTGAATTTTTTCTCATTTTTTTTCTTTACACCTACACTTCTTGCCTACTTCCAGCTGTGAATAAACATAGACATAGATAAACATTGTTGATGCATGACCTTTGCCCAGATGTGATGGTAGGTAGATGACACTGCATTGAGCAAATGAAGAAACTGCTGCTTGGATCAGCACTCACTTAAGAGGAAAGATCATTTCTCCTTTCTTGCTATTTAGCCAAGCATTTACTGTGGGGATTTCCAAAGACCTAGTATTAGGGTTTCTGTCAGAAAGTTGATGGTCATACACACATATCTAGAAAGCAAATAGTTTTAAGTCAAAGGGCATAACTTATTGCATCTATTCCATACATGTTGTTAATTTAAGGTGTGCTTTCTATTTCAAAAGGTCAGGAAATATCAATTTGATAGCTCATTCTTGTTATACCTAATATTTTCTTTACTTTACACGCAAACATATCCAAGAGCCCAAAAGGGGCAAAGGAAAATCATGTAAATTGCCTGATCTTTGTTCAGTGCAAAAGCTGAATTTAGCAGCTCTGCTCATCCAGCTTCACAGAGAAATCAAACATCACAGAAAGTTTTGCCTTGCTGAATGGCCATTCTGGCCTTCCTATTGGACAACAGAAAGGTATAAAGAAGCCATGAGGACTGAGAGCAGAGGTCATATGCCCCAAATAAGAACCCCTTACCTTGTGGTTACCTACAGTGGTGTGCTGGGATTAGCTCATCCTTGCTCAGGAGAGCAAATTGTAAACATCTTTTTCCAAATCTGAATTTAGCAATATTATGTTGGTAATGTGAAATCATCATGATGGGAATATTTACACCAAAGATATAAGCAAATGCTATAAATCAAAGATTTTTTTTTAAGGCACCAACTGTTAGTCATTTACCAGAATACCATGGGTTAACACTTCATTAATCTAAATTTACTGATTATTTTAATTCATGTGTGATATTTATGATCAATAATTTGAATTTAGTAATGGAAAAAACTACCTACACATTGTTCCATATTGGTTATGAATATTTTCCTTTGCACAAGTGGAATCATTCCCTTCCTATCTTTTCGTATCTCACTTTTCTCACTTGATAATATACTTGGTAGACCTTCATAAGTCGACACATACAAATCTACTTCATTTTAACAACTACATTATAATCCATTATATGGCTTCACCAAAGTATATTTTCTAGGTCCCTTTCAATGAAAACAATAGGTGGCTTCCAGTTTTTAGTTGTTATAAAGAATGCTGCATTGACCATTTTTTTTTTTGCACTCTACCTTCACATAAGTCACTTTTGTGGACCTACAGAAGTGAAATTGCTGTCAAAACGTAAATGCATTTTAAACTTTGAAAGATATTGTCAATTTGCACTCATAAAATTTTGGGTACAATTTGGCTTCATTTAAAGTATCTTTTAAAACCGTAACTCTCCTCCTCCTCTCTCTCTTTTTTTTCTTTCTTTCTTTTTTTAATGCCAGGCTATATCAGATTTGAGAATGCACTGTTAGGCAAGTATTTTCATCCTTTCAAGAAGATATTTCTAGAAGGAGAATAAGACTGAAGACAAAAATATCAGTGTTATTTTAAATTTCAGTAAATAATTATGAAATGCTTACCTATGTATCAAGAACTATGCTTACAAGATTCTCCACCCTCAATGGATTAAAAAGAAGACAGAAGTGTTCTCTGACCTCAGGTAGCTTATACTCTAGCCGGAGAGCCAAAACAAGAGAGTCAAGTGTTTTTGACACTCTGTCCACTCCATGTATTTGCTGGGCCATTCCTTCTGTAATACCCTTGTCTGTTTTTTTGAAACCTGTTCTAAACCTGTTGCCCTCAGATATGGTCCCTTCTTTCACCCTCTAGGGATTCTCTTTTCTTTTACGTATTACACCTCATTTTCCTCTTTCTTAGTGTTTTCCCTCATTTTTGACACAGCATATCCTCCCAAGGCTTCTTGAGAAAGCCACATTGACAGTACATTTTTGATACTTGGCTATATTAAAATGTCATTATTGTGCCCTCATACTTTCTGTATTCAAGCTTACCTAAGAATTCTGGTTGGAAATAAATTTCTCTTAAAATTTTATAGAATGTCTCTTAAATTTTTCTAGCTCTCATTATTGCTATTGAGCAATCTAATTGGTAGTGTACGGTCTGTATTTTATCTCTTAAAACTTTAAAACTTTTTCTTTAAATATTCTGCAATTCCCAAATAAAATTTTTTAGAGTGGATGTTTCTTCATTTGTTCTGCAGAGCATTTGGTAGATCATTTCAATCTGGAAGCATATCTTTTAGTTCTAGGAGCTAGATTACCAAAAGTCGGCCAGTGGAGCAGTCTTCCTCAGTGCAGGCAATAAGGAGCATCTAAAGTGAATTTAAAAATAGTATTAAAACTGACTAAAAGGTGTCCTGGTTTGACAGCCCCGTGCCAGCAATCTCCCTCAAATCTATTGTTTTTCTCAGTTATTAACAATTGTTGGTACTGTTAAGCTTACTGTGTGTTGGTACTATTAACAGTACCAACAATTGTTGGTACTGGTATATATATACATATACACACACACTTCAAATTGGCACATTTGCACTACTTATCCTATATTAAATATTGTGTTCTGCATGGAGATTAATATGGAGAATGCCTAGTTATAGAGTTAGCTAGCTCCCTCCCTCCCAATATGTGCAGATAGAGCTACACTTACTCATTTTGAGAGTAAGTTTACAAGGGTTCAGAATTATTTGAGCTCTTTTTGGGTGTAGTTTCTATTTTCAGCCCCTACTGTACTACATACTCCTGTATTTAAATAGTAGATTCAAAATAAATAAGGATAGCATAGTGATTATAAAGGTTAAGACGTGGAATTTGGACTACTTCAGTCCTGTCATTCTACATGACTGCTGGAATTTTTAATTCGGAGTTTAGTTTAAAAAGTGAAGCAGAATGCCACCTGTGAAGTATAATATTTTTGTTTTGTAAGTGCAGATTTTAGTTCATATGATTCACTAGATTTCAATAATATCTGGTAAGTTGACATTTATTTTTCTTTTATAATTATTTACCTTAAAGGAAAATGAATCAAGAAAATGATTACTGATTATTTTATGATTCTTACAAAACATAAATATATTAATGACAGGAAGGTGATATTAAAATGATGTGTTCCAGGTATCAGATAAACTAGGCATGCCAATGATTCTAGGAAAACAGTTCTGTATTGTTTTCTTTGATATTTTCTTCACTTCTCTTTTCTTTTTGTAAGCCTTCCTATTTAGACGTTGGAGCCCCTAGGTTTATCTTCTAATTTTCTTATCTTTCCTATCTTATATGTTCTTTCGCTTTCTGCCTTCATTCATTTTCAGAGAGATTTCTTAAACTTTTATTCATACCCTTGATTGATTTTTAAAATTTCTACTATGATATTTTTAATTTCCAAGAGCTCCTTCTTCTCTAATCTTACTTTCTTGATAGCATACTTCTCTCATTTTCTGGAAGCTATATATATATATATATATATCTCCAATATTTATTTTTTTAAATTAATTAATTAATTTATTTATTTACCACTCTAAGGATAGTAATTATAACTTTTTTTCTTTTCTGTTTTCTTCTACTCCCTACATTGCGTCTATCTCATTAGTAATCATTTCAAACAATTTGTTTGACGTTTTTTTCTCTGTTCATGTTTGAGGTTTCCCTAAACTGTGTAGTGATCCTTGTCTCTCCATGTTTAAGATCGAAGTACTAAAAAACTAATGTTAAAGTCAGTATGCATAGGCGGAGCTTACTTATTGGTGGTCTCACAGTAGGATAATTGAACAAAAACCTAGCTGTTTCATCAGTGACCTCAAATTGTCCTGTCTGTGACCATTTCTCCTTAGCTGGTCAGTTTCCCAAAGAGGAGCCTTAATCCTTTGTTAGTAGGTATGGAGAAATAGAGAAAGGAGAGGTAATATATAGTCATCCAGCTTTCTGAAAGCTTCAGGTATAAAAAAGGTGGGTGATCTTTTTGCCTGATGTCCCTAGGGTCAAGAAACTCTCTCATTCGAGCTCTCCAGAAACATCTTGTCTTCTGCCAGGTTGTACAGTCTGGGGAAGAGCAGATCTGAGCTCTAACTGCGTATACATATTTCTAATAACCCATTTATTTTTAGCTCCATCTTCAACTGTTCTTCTAGTGCTGAGTTCTGTGGTGTGTATGATCTTGCTTCTCATTGGCTTCCCTTCCTGAAGACATTCAGGTTTTAGCAGCCTCAGCTCCAATTCGACCATGGCTCATCCATCCTCTCAACATATTTATTATTTATTTATTTATTTATTTATTTATTTATTTATTTATTTATAATTTTTTATTATGTTATGTTAGTCATCATACAGTATATCCTTAGTTTTTGATGTAGTGTCCATGAATCATGGAACTCTCAACATCTTTAAAATTTTGTTGCCACCATTCCTCCGAAATCTCTTTTCCTTTTCCCTAGCCGTGTGCGTGCGTGCGTGTGTGTGTGTGTATGTGTGTGTGTGTGTGTAATTCTACTGCTGTCATTTTGGGGATTATTATAACATACGAATAATAAAGATCTTATTAAATTACTGATGTTTAACCACTGAGCTGCCTGATGATATACCCAAGGCAGACAGAGAACAGCTTTCAGTGAACACGGCCAGCTTTTGGGAATGACAGAGTAGATGGTGCTATGGATGTGGCTTGAAAAACATGTATACATATCCTTTACAGCACTGCAACTGAGAGGCTCCTTCTGTTCCTTTAAAATTCCCTGTAATAGAAAACATTTTCCACTTAACTGGAGGGAATCTTTTTTAACTTTTTAGATTTACTTGTTTTTGTTATGAGTTAACTCACTTTAGAAAACTTGACAAGTGAAAAATATAATCATGTATAGATTCTTATATGCTTTGTTCTAAGCTATTTTTTATAACAATTGCATGATAGTCTTTCATAATAATTTTTTCATGCCCACTATATTTTTAGTATAATTTTTATTTATTGTGAAATAAATACTAATAGAAAAGAGTGCATATATGACATTTATTTTTTAAAAAAATTAATTAATTAATTTGAGAGAGAGAGAGCCAGAATGAAAGTGGGAGGAGGGACAGAGGGTCAGAACCTTCAAGCAGACTTCCTGCTGAACACAGAGGGGCTCACGGGGCTCGATCTCATGACCCATGAGATCATGACATGAGCTGAAACCAAGTCAGATGTTCACCCAACTGAGCCACCCAGGCACCCCTGCATATATACAATTATAAACAAATACGAAAATAAACATTCATGTACCCACTCTATAGCTTATGATTTAGAACATATTTGTATTATCTTATTGACCAGATAATAAATCCCTTGAGGCTTATTATATTGAAAACTTAGGATTGCCAGGGTATTTTACACTTGTGTAATTTATTATTTAATTTACTATTTTGTTTAAAGTGTATTATTTAATTTAATCCTCATAACAGTAGGTACTAGCTAACATTACCCCATTTTACATATTAGGAAACTGAGGCTTAGGGAGGTTAAGAATTTGGGGCAGTTAATAAGTGGAAGATATGTGGAAAAATATGTATATACACACAAACATACATAGATACATCCAAGAGGCAGAAGACAAAGCTAAAAACCAGTTATTTGAAGACAGAGAATTTAATATAAAGAACTGTTACCTAGGTATAGTTGTTAACTAGAGAACTGAAAGAATAGAAACAATTCTAAGGTGTAAGCACCTCTAGAACTGAAGGAATGGAAAGAAGATACTGGAATCATTATGACCTAGAAACTTAAAGAAAGGTCTTTGTGGTCCTAAAAACCAGATCTCTGAGGAAGTGGCATTGCTCAGCTGGTTTCAGTGTCTCTGACCGTAAAGAAGGGGTCCCACTGGCTTGGGACCCAGATTTGAGAAGCAGGTTCTTGCCAGATGCTGGTGTCTCAGGGGACTGTTGATGAACTTGACTCTGCAAGTGCTGAAAAAAGGAAATTGGATTCAGCTGCTGCAGTGGGCTGGCACTGCTACTCTGGGGGTGAATAGTGTTGCTGGAGTGATGTTCACAAGAACTACATACACAGGACAGAAAGTGAACAATAAGAGGCAAGGAAATTTCCCTTCTTTTTCCTCCAGGCTCCTAATCTCCCTCTACCACCATTTATTGGCAGGACCTAGCATGGATCTACCTGGCAACACAGATGTATAGCTGGCAGAATCTCAGCTTCAGTGTCAGTCACAGAGTTGACAACAGAAGGATGGAGTTGGGGATGATAGCAAATAACATAGAAACCGACATATTGGTACAAAAGCCTAATTTGTAATTGAGGTAACATTTGTATAAGGTGATGTGCGTTATGCTCAGATTATTGAGTTTTGGCAAATATATGTAGAGCATAGGCATACCTCAGGGATATTGTGGGCTCAGTTACAGACCACTGCCATACAGTGAATATCATAATAAAGAAAGTCAAATGAGTTTTTTGGTTTCCCAGAGCATATAAAAGTTGTGTTTATGCTATACTATAGTCTATTAAATGTGCAATAGCCTATGTCTAAAAAATATACATACTTTAATTTAAAAATATTTTATTGCTAAAAATGCTAGCTGTCATCTGAGCTTGCTGGTGGAGGGTCTTGCCTTAATGTTGATGACTGTGGACTGATCAGGGTGGTGGTTGCTACAGGTGGGGGTAGAGGGCTGTGGCAATTTCTTAAGACAACAAGGAAGCTTGCCACAATTGACTCATCTTTCATGAATGATTTTCTTTAGTATGAAGTGCTGCTTGATAGCATTTTACCCACAGTAGAATTTCTTTCAAAACTGATGTCAATCCTCTCAAACTGTGCCACTGCTCTATCAACTTAGTTGATGCAATGTTCCAAATCCTTTGTTGTTATTTCAACAATCTTCACAGAATCTTCAGCAGGAGTAGATTCCGTCTCAAGAAACCACTTTATTTCCTCATCCAAAAGAAGCTACTCCTCTTTCATTAAAATTTTCTCAGGAGAATGCAGCAATACAGTCACATCTTCAGGCTCCATTTCTAATTCTAGTTCTCTTGCTATTTCCACCACATATACAGTTACTTTCACCACTGAAGTCTTGAACCCCTCAAAGTCATCCATGAGGGCTGGAATAAATTCTCCAAACTCCTGTTAATGTTGATACTTTCACTTCCTCTCATGAACCATGAATGTTCTTAGTGGCATCTAGAATGGTGAAGGCTTTCTAGAAGGTTTTCAATTGAACTTTACCCAAATAAATCAGAGGAATCATTATCTATGGCAGCTTTAGCCTTATGAAATGTATTTCTTAATAAGACCTGAAGGTTTAAATTAATCCTTGCTCCATGGACTGCAGAGTGCATGTTGAATTAGCAGGCATGGAAACAACTTTAATCTCATTTTGTATATCCATCAGAACTCTTGAGTGACCAGGTGCATTGCCAACGAACAGTGATATTTTGAAAGGGATATATATATATTTTTTTCTGAGCAGGTTTCAACAATGGGCTGAAAATATTCAGTAAACCATATTGCAAACAGATGTGTTATCATCCAAGCTTTGTTGTTTCATTTAAAGAGTGGGCAGAGTAGATTTAGTATAATTCCTAAGGACCCTAGGATTTTTAGAATCCTCAAGGAGCATTGGCTTCAAATTAGAGTCACCAGCTGCATTAGCTGCATAACACCAACAGCAAAGTCAGCTTTTCCTCTGAAGCTTTGAAGCCAGACACTGACTTCTCCTCTCTAGCTATAGAAGTCCTAGATGGCATCTTCTTCTAACAGAAGGCTATTTATCTAAATTGAAAATCTGTTGTTTAGTGTAGTCACCTTCATGAATTATCTTACCTAGATCATCTGGATAGCTTCTTGCAGCTTCTACAACAACACTTGCTGCTTTACTTTGCACTTTTATTTTATGGAGATGGCTTCTTTGCTTAAACCTTATGAACCAACCTCCCCTAGCTTCAAACTTTTCTTCTGCAGCTTCTTCACCTCTCTCAGCCTTCACAGAATTGAAGAGTTAGGGCCTTGCCTGAATTAGGCTTTGGCATAAGGGGATGTTGTAGGCAGTGTGAACGTCTATCCTAAAACTTTCTGCATATCAGCAATAAGGCTATTCTGCTTTTTTATCATTCATGTGTTCACTGGAATAGCACTTTAAATATCCTTCAAGAATGTTTCTTTTGCATTCACAACTTGAGTAACTGGTGCAAGAGGCCTAGCTTTCCACCTATCTTGGCTTTTGACATGCCTTCCTCATAAAACTTGATCATTTCTAGCTTTTGATATATAGTGAGAGAGGTGCAACTCTTCCCTTCACTTGAACACTTGGAAGTCACTGTAGGATTATTAATTGGCCTAATTTCATTACTGTGGTGTCTCAGGGAATAAGAAGGCCCAAAGAAAGAGAGAGAGCAATGGGAATGGCCAGTCAGTGGAGTAGTCAGAACACACAAAGCATCTATTGAGTATGTTCACTGTCTCATATGGGTGTGGTTTGTCATGTCTCAAAATAATTACAAGGGCAATGTCAAAAATCACTCATCACAGGTCACCATAACAAAATGGCACCAATAGATTTGCTCAATGCAGGATTATCATAAACATTCAATTTGTAAAAATAAAAAAAAATTAAGTAAATAAGTGAATAAATAAGTAAATAAATGCAATATATGTGATATGCAATAAAGCCATGTGGAATAAAATGAGGTGTGCCTGTATATTCACGTAACCAATACCCCAAACAAGATATAGCCTATTTCCATTACCCCACAAAGTTCCTTTGTACCTCCTTTCAGTTATTCTCATTTCTCTCACAGGCAATTACTGTTTTCATTTGTATTATCATAGATCAGTTTTACCTACTTTTGTACTTATAATAACCTGTGAAGTATCTACTATTTTTAGACTCTTCGTAAATATAATCAAATTGCTTCATAAAAGGTTAAACCAACTGAATATGTTTGGTTATTTTTTTAAATCAGAAGACTGACACTTATTAATCTATTGAAAGAAAGTAAACTAATATTATTATTCAAGAATACACAACAGAGTATAGCTGGCAAATTTTAAGTTGTGGTGATGGAGAACATAATAGAAGATAAAAGGAGAAAGTCAGGGATCTGAAGTTCTGTTTATTGGGTGCTCTGTGAAAGTGTTGAATGGCTATTTAGTGACAGACCATCTAAAAAATATGGGTGAGTCTATCTTTTGAATTGTGTAAAGGGAATCATTTAAATAAAAGACATTGGAAACTACAAGACCAATACTGAAAAACACGCTCACAATAGTTAGGAAGAGGTCTTCAGATCCTCTGACCTGCCCAGAAAATGCTCAAATCTTTTACTTGAGTGACTAAAATAGGTAGCTTTGACTCAGCTGGCTCCTGTTTCTTGCTATTTACTAAATTAACACATTATTGTCTGATGCAGTCTGTGCTTTTTCAACTGCCCCACACTGTTGTGTTTAAAAGTTGTTTACTGATGGAATAACTAGACGTGCAGAAGATTCTGCTTATTGAAAACCCTTTGGGATATGGTAACTTGAATTTATTAACTAACTCATAAAGTGACAAAAAGCCCTAAAAAGAAAAAAAAAAGTATTAAAGGAGCTTCTTTCACTTTTTATTTCCTCATCGAATTCAAATTTTGAGTCTGTGATAAAGTACAATCTGAGACTTTAGATGAAGAGGTTATTTTATATATAAAGATATTGGCAAAAAAAAAGATCTTGGCTAACCTTTAGTAAGTGCTTTTTGTTGATTTAACAGAAGCATTGCTCCTTTGACTTTCTGTTTGGTCTCTTGGGACTAAGTGCTACAGGGATTACTTGAACTCTCAAGTTCAGAGCTCAAGTGGATGTTGCGTGTAAATGCAGAATCACGTGGAACAATGGGGTCTTGGAGTCTACCAAGGAAGAGCCCTGAGCTCAGAATTAGCTCCTTCCAAACTAGCCTCCTAAATACATGGCACCTAAATCAACCTCCAAAGAGACCTCCTAAGATGGCACAGTGACCCAAAGCTGTGACTTGTAGGATGGAGGTACCGGTTTGCTGTTCAACAGGAAATAATTACAGATGGTTATGAAATAGTACAAAAACTCTAGGAAACAGCTTTCCCTGAAGAACTCTGAATACCATGGTTTATGTAATACCAGATTCTAAATAATGTCTTTCATCTTTAAAACTAAAAATAATGGTTCTTACAAATATTTTTATGTGAAAAAATATATATACACAGTTCATATTGGTGAAAATAAAAAAAAATAAACATATTTTATAATTTGGAATTTATCATCTTATTTTGCCCTTTTTGTATTTGTTGTTTCACTAATGCACATAACTGGATCAATGCCAGCCTCAAGGTTGGCACCTAATAAATAATGATTGATAGGTGAATTGATTGATTCTGCCAACCAAGGAAGACAATGGCTGATATGGCTTTATGTAAGATGTCTTTCAAATAAGACAATCTATGCATATAATATCAGTTTTTGCCTCCAATTAAAAAAAATAAATATCAAGATGACTAAAGACTAAGATTATTTCTGGTTCAAAACATGTCATAATTTTATAAATAATACATCATTTCAAAAATTATTCAAAGAAAAGTGGAGTGATTTGGTTTGCCCTATTCATTAAGTAACAATCAAGATAAAGTCTACATTGGCCCAATAGATAAACTGTTATTTGCTATAAAGTTTTCTTTAAAAGAAAATTGAGGTTGGAGGGAGAATTATGTATATAAATAAAGCTTTTTTATTATGACACATATATTTAGCACAAATAGCTAACATGGCTCCTACAAATCTACATCAGAGAACTGTTTTGTTCAGTGTATTCGCAAATCATCAGGAATTGGAAGTTAAAATTAAACTTAATAATTTAACAAATAGTATAAAATAAGAACGTATAACAAGCACAAAGAATGATAGAGAGAAAATGAAAGCAGTATTTCTATGATGAAAAAGTACATGCATAAATTGATTGGATCTGCTTGGTCTATTCCAGCTGGTGCCAGCACATTTCATGTTATGATGATGTGCTGTAATAAAAACTTCGAAATATTTGGACTGTTCACCTCTGGCTCTTTCTTCTTCTTTGCGCAATTCTGATTTTGACTTGCTCTGCATCAGTCCCCCGGACTTGTTTTGGTAGCAGTATAAACAAGATATTCATTTTGTAGAGGTGAAGATTCACTAAAAGATTTAACCTAGAGGAGGATCATGACAAGATTTGCATTTTGGAATGATTTACCTTGTATTTTCAGATGTGGATTGTAGGGTAACCTAGGGGCATACTGACCAATTAACGATGCCACAAATGATAAGGACTTGAACTAAGGCAGGTAGAGGAGGAGTGGAGAAAATGGGATAAATTAAGAATTTGTAAGTACCAGTATTTACAAAACTGGGTTACCAACTAGAGATAGGAAGTGATTAAAAAAGGGGGCGATTCTAAGATTAATGCAGACTTTTTTTGGTGTGTTGTGTGTGTGTGTATGTGTGTGTGCCTGTTTTATACACCGATGTACTTATTCCAAGTTCCCAGAATAGTGCCTGGCACATAGAAATCACTCGATAAATATTTACGGAAAAAAATGAATAAATGAATAGATGACTTAGGTAACTAGATGGAAGGTGGTGACATGTAATATAAAAACAGAAACATCATTGGGATATGAGGAAAATTGAATGTATATTTTTGGAAATCTTAAGTTTTAGAAAATTTAGAAATAATCAATTTAGAATACTGGACATCTGGATAAACAGCTTTAAACCACATGAGGGAGAAAGGCAGTTATTAGCATATAGCATTAGTTAATCTGGTGACCACAGCTCAGATTATTTTAAGAAACATAGGATGACTAGAAAGAATAAAGGACTAAAGGTGAATCTCCAAAAAAGGCTAATATTTAAGGTATGTCTAGGAGGAAAGGGGATTGCAAATGACCGTAAGTGTTCCAAGAAGCAAGAATACAAGTAATACATGATATTGCAGAAATCTAAGGTAAAAAGGTTTCAAGAAGAAAAATATAGAACAATATTGTTAAATGCTCGAGATAGGATCAGCAAAATGAATACTGTGTATTTGGCAATTACCAGGCTCATTTGTTCATTCTTTCATCTCCATTCATTTAATGAGCTGGCATTTTGGATTATGTACCAGGTGTTTAGTTAGGCACCTTGCTAGGGACTGGTGCTATGGTGTTATATAAGGCAGACATGGTTTCTGCCCCAAAGATTTTACAATCTAGTGAGAAAGATAAAAAAACGAGTAGTAAAATACATTAATGACATTGTTTTATTTATGAAACTTACTATGAAATAATACATTTTACCAAGAAAAATATATGATGTCATAATAGAGCTAGGGAGGGATCGAGAGGTCATGTATATCAAATCGAGTAATAAAGAAAATTTTCTCTAGAGAGGTAGCCTTCAATTTGGGAGCTGAAGCATGAGAAAGAACCAACTGTATGAAGATCAGATGGAAGAATACGGTATTCTGTGTTGAGGGAAAAATCAGTGCAAAGTCCTTAAGGCAAGAATGTGCTTGGTGAGCTCTGGAAAATGAAAGGTCAGTGTGTCTGGGAGCAGTGTAGGCAAGCGAGTGAAGGACAGGAGATGAGGTCTGGGACAGCTGGGTACTCTGTCCTGTAGGGATTTATATGTCAGATTAAGAAATGTGGGTTTATTCTAAGTGCAAGAGGATCCAGGGATAAAGTATCATTTTTATAACATTTCAAATGTGATCACTAGGTTGTTAAGAGAGAATTAACAAGAGACAAGTTTGGGCATGGGGAGACTGATTAGAAGATGGTGGCCATCATCCAGATTAGCCAATGGTGGCTTGAATTAATGTGATTCTAGTGGGGAAAGAAGAATGAATAGATGTGAGCTCTGTTTTGGAGTAGAGCTCACAGGATGGATAAATGTGGACTGAAGGCCAGATTCAGTTACAATTTGCCAGGTTTTTGAAAGCACATTTCCAAATGCCCAATTTATAATACCTTAGAGAAGTAGTCAGCAGGGCCAGAGTGCATGGCTGGTCTGGGCAAGGGTTCAGGATGGAAATCAAGGCAACACAATGCAGGCCTCTGACAACTAGTGGTGAAGAGGTGAACTTGCTGCTGTTCAGGCTAAGCTGAATAAGGGTCCCCCTCGCAAATGGCTGAATGGAGGATTACCTTCCTGCCACATCTGCCCAGCAAATTCCAGCACAAATTAAATACTCTAGTGGGCTTTCTTGGACCTTATATGGACCTTATATTTGAGGCCTGTTTCATCATAATATGAAACTTATTACTTAGCAATACTGCAAATCTATGCTTTTGAAAAATTTGCTTGACCTCCTTGTCCGCTCATCAGTGTTTTATTTGACCAGCTCCCTTATTTTCTTCAAAGACTATTTCAAAATTTCCCCCCTTTTTCCTAATTTCCCACCCAACTTTCTTTTCTTTCACTATTGGTGATACACATCTGAGGGCTTCGAGAATGATGTTGATCAATTTCTCACCTCACTAACTATAAAATCATCTGTGCCACATCCATTCTCTCATCCTTCCCTATATTCTCAGAGACTGTCTTCCTCCTCTTGTTCAAGACCAGCAACTTCATCTTTACCCTTAATTCTATCGCCTTATCTAAAGTTTTAGATATTGTTCCAACTGTTATCTCCTCTCTCTTCTATAAAGGCCATACTCCACGTGGCCCTGTACTTCAAACGATAATCGCCTCAAGTCTTCATCAACTATAATAGCCTCTCCCCTTAATTCAAATTAAAATATTAGTTTCTTTAATATTTATTCAAAATTTCTGAGAGACACATATACTCACATGTTCAAACATATTCATCCACAATCTGATGCCATTTGTTACCTGCCCATTCCTATTTCTAACATCTGGTTTCTCTACAATCAATAAGGGTTCCCAAATGCCAAATGTAATAAATGGTTCATAGTCTTTATTTCAACAGTTTCTTTTTTCTTTTTTTCCTGCAAATTCTTTAATCTGAAGATCATCTCTCCTTTCTATTTGAAACTACTGAAGTCCTTATATTCTAGGATACCATCATCATTTTTTTTCAGTCTCCTCCTTCGGCACCACATTTTTAATATGTCCTTCAAATGTTGACCTCCCCAACCTTGGACCATGACCTTTTTTATTCTATATACTATTTTAGGTTACTTTATATAGTCTCAGAGTTCTGATTATCACCTACATATGACTGACCTCCTAATTATATAATCTCCTTTCAGCCCCTTTAGATACTGAGTATATCTTAATAACACATTTGGCACATCTGAACTTAATATCTCCCACAAACCTGCTTTCTCCTTTATATAGATACTATCTTAACTGATAACCTGTCCAGTGGCCAACATTTCTCATAGAAAGCAACTCATGATTTCTCCCTCATTCTTATCACTCACCAGTTGCAGGAATTTCTATTACATATGTCTTGGCATTGTTGTCTTTTTACTACCATCATGGCCACAGCTCTAGGCCAGACCTCCATGACCTCTGAACTACAGTAAAGTCTCCTAACCATGACTCTCTCCTACTTTTCTCCTTTTCCTGGACTAACATTCCACTGCCAGCCCCCACCACCACTAGCGCATACTTACTCCATGCCCTACACAGCAAGGCATCCAAAGCTCTTTCTGATTTGACTTGGGCCTTCAATTATACCTTCATTCTCTGCCTTGCTCTCCATGCTGTTACAACTTAAATTGCTTATGTTCCTCACAGAAGCTGGTCTACAGTTGTTGCTTATGGTTTCTCTGTTTGTAAAATCCATTTCCTATTCTTCACATAGGTCAGAGTGCAGGTATAATCTCCAGGATGATTTTCTGACCCCTCCTATCATATCCCAGGTTTGCTTTTTCAATGTAATTCCTACAACACCCTTTGTAGAACTGTATTTCTTTATTCACCATATTCAAATATGCAACACACACACATACACACACACCTTTCACCCATTAGAGTGTAAGGACTTTGAGGATAGGAGATTGTGCATTTTCTCCAGAAATGTGCATCATGCCTAAGACATAAGAGACGCTCAAAAATATTAAATGAATAAACTCGTTAATAAATGAATATATCTGTGGCTGCTAGGGCTTTGGGTAAATACTCTGTAAAAAATACCAACAAAACAAAAATGTTTTGTGAGTACTCTCTGATCTCTGACCTTTCACAATTCACATTCCTTAAGCTTATCCTTTTATTTCACTTTAAGAGCCTTCTAGGAGCAACAAGCACTTAGGGTCAGAAGGAAGAGTAACCGGGGGAAAAAAAGATGCCCATGTGGAAGGCTATGATTCCTAGGGAGGTATATCAGCCCTAAAAGCAACAACACTAAAGGAAGGAAATATTTGTTAAATCCTAGTGTATGTGGAAGTGTGTTAAGTAATGTACTTTTCATTGGGTAAACTGAGAGGACTGCAGGACCACAATCACACCCTTCCTAGACTATTGCCTTCCTGACTATTTCATCCAGGCAACACGGTTCAAGAATATTATTTGTTTCCTTTTGATTGTTAGCCATTGTACATTAAATTTTAAGCAGCCCAAAAGGAATGTAATGTCCTACATCTTTTGTCACTTTTTGTAGGACTTTCTATAGAACTGTGGATTCAATGATAGGTCAATAAAAGATGTCTCACAGACAAATGCAGACTGACTGACCAACTGACAGCAGGATCAGATTGTGCAAGTTTGAAGGAGGGGATAAGAAGGTATGAAACTAAGAAAAATAAAAAAAAAACAGAGCTGAGTACCTGCACATAAGAAATATATGCATACATATCTAGGATGAAAAAGAGATCCTCAATATAAAAACATTTAGTCTTAAGTGTCTACACAAATCAATAAAAAATGTAGAGCTTGTGCTAACTAATGTCTTCACAGAGGCTCCAGTGCCCCTCCCTTCCTAAGTCCCAAACCCCACCATTAATGGTACTAATGTCATGTATTCTATTAAATTTAGAAAAGAATTGTTCTGTCTACCTGCATGAAAAATTCATTGCTCCCTGTACTGTAAGTGGCTTTGTGTTTAATATAGGTATATCTTACTTGTCAAATTGCTTTTTGGGTTAAGAAATTTTTTTAATTCCCTGCTTTTATTTATTATCTTATTACATTTTTAACTGTTGATGTTTATTTTTTATTTGACATTCAATGAATTTTCTCTGGGCCTGCCTTTTAGTACTAGCTGATGTTTTATAACATATTGATTCCCAATATTTTAAACTGACCCACTGTTGATATGAGGATCACACTGGGAAGTAAGATGTTTACATCTCTCTATGAATAGCAGATAAATGAAATAATAAAGTTTGTCAAAAGCTGAGGAATAAAGTAAGCCAGTTCTTGTTTGCTCTCAAGGATATATTGCTATGGAGCTTAGAACCAGCTAACTTCATAATGCACGGAGTGAAGTGGTTCTGGGCAGCAGGCTACTATTTTAGACATTTGAGATATTGAAGAAAATTTTTACAAAAAATACTATTCAAACTAGAGTGCTTAATATTGGTCCATCATAAAGTACTTTGTTGAAAATAAAAACCTTACCATATCGGGTTCAGGAGACTTACTGCTTAAGTTTTTATCATCCCTCTGCTTTCTAGTTCTGTGACTTGACCTTGAACAAGTCATTGAGTCTGTCAGAGTCTTGGGTTTCTCACATATAAGATGCAAATAGTAATAATACATCCATGATTGTTATGAGGAGTTAATGCGGGTAAGCATTTAAAACATTGCTTGGTGCATAATAAGTGTATAATAAATGTTAGCTATTGTTATTACTACTAATGATAATTAGTCACAAGGGAATTACCTGTATCCAAATTCTTTGGTAGAGGCATAGTCCTTTAAACTTATTTCTGTATTTTTCTTTTGTAATAAGCACCACCTTTAACCCATAGGATAGCATTAATTATCTACTTCTACTGATTCAACATGACATATCTATTTCATCAAACTAGCCTCAATTTTCCAGGAGAGTTGAATTCCCTCCTTTGATCTCTCAAATAACTTAGCCCATACTCTCTTGTGGCATTTGCCATGATGTACCATAATTTGCTCATGTATCCACTTCTCCAAGTAGAATGTTGATTTCTTAAGGGCAAGAGAAATATATTATTCTTATTTTTACCTCCAGGATTGCGAAGATGGCTTGGCAAGTAGTGATAGCTGAACAAGGTATGACTATCCCTAAATGATATGAGTTCTAATATCATGCTTACTTGGACTTCCATTTTTCCTGACCCCTTTGTCTGTCTTAGGCATTGGTTTCAAGTGCTCTGTGCCAACAGGTATTAGGTTTTTATAATTTGGTTTAATACAACAACAAAGTTTAGGATTAAAAGAATGATTGTATAGGTATATTCTGTAGTTCTCTTAAAGTACATACTGATTCTGATCCCAATCCTGGCCTGGACTGTGTAATCTTCTTATCAAAGATCTTGTATTGTGCTCTTTATAGTGAATCTATTTTTATACCCTTCAAAATAGTACCAAAATTCAGGTTAAAAAATTACTGAAAAATAATTCCTTTCCCTCATAAAATCCAGGCAGTCTAGTTATATGATTACAGAACTTTAGGATCTCAGAAGTCAAAAGAATAGTAAAGGTCACATACTCTAACCTCATCTCTACCCTCTTTCTAGGATAATCTCACCAGGTGGCCTCTGTTCTCTGCCTAGACCTCTCCAGTGGCATAGAGTTCACTCTCTCCCAAAGCAGCCCATTCAATCTCTGCATGGTTTTGACAGTGTCTAAGTTCTCCTTTACATTGAGCTGAAGACTTTCTCCCTTATACCCTTACTCAGTGGCCCAACCTCTATCTCTTGAGTACAAAGGAAATCTGAACTCTCTTCCACAAAATAGCTCTTTAAATACTAGAAGATGACAATAATCATGTCCTCCAAAGAAGAAAGAACTGAATATAGCCTTTACCTCTCTAAATCTCTATGTCAAAGAGTACTTTTTGTTCCTAAGGATTCTTCTGATTTTAATATGATGTGACATACACTAACTTAGGATAAATGTCAATGAAAAACTTGTCTGAAATGCAGGCCATTTCCAAGGTATCAAAAATGGTAAGTGAAAGGAGTAGATGAAGTGAGTGGCCTTCCTAGAGAGATAGTAATGGGCAAGTCCAACCAGAGACCACTCTATGCTATGATGAACCAGAAAAATTATGACATTGAACATAATCTCATATAAGAATTTGCTGATGCTGACCCTAAGAAATTACAATTTAGATACATTATATATCAATTTATTATGGCATTAGCTTAAAGCTCAAGTATCCTCTATTTT
>NC_048233.1:15726214-15773714 GCF_002007445.2 Ailuropoda melanoleuca
CTCCTTAATACCCATCACCGGCCTATCCCAATCTCCCACCACCCCTTTCCTCTGAAGCCCTCAGTTTGTTTCCCAGAGTCCATAGTCTCTCATGGTTCATTCCCCCTTCTGTTTACCCCCCCCTCATTCTTCCCTTTCTTCTCCTACCGATCTTCCTATTTCTTATGTTCCATAAATGAGTGAAACCATAGGATAATTGTCTTTTTCTGCTTGACTTAGCATTATCTCCTCCAATCCCATCCATGTTGCTGCAAATGTTGTGAAATCATTCTTTTTGATGGCTGAATAATATTCCATTGTATATATGGATCACATCTTCTCGTAGTGAAGAGAAGGGCCATATGCACCCTAATATTCATAGCAGCATTGTCCACAATAGCTACATTGTGGAAGGAGCCGAGATACCCTACTTCAAGCTCTTTTTAACTGAATCCATTCATAAATTTTACCTTAGAGACATCTGAATAATCATAATTTTACTGTCCCTCACTTAACATATATAAAGGACACAGAATAATGCCTCATTTTGTTTTTTTCAGGTTGCACATTCATCAGTGAATGTACACACAGCAGACAAATTTCCTGGTTACTAAAATATTCTCTTGGGTTGTCTTACCTACTTTCCTTAGCATTTCTCAAGATTATGCAATACACATTTCCAAATTTCTAACAGAGAACAAAATGAGTCTATCAAAAAGTAAATTGTCATACATTGAGAAAACCCCAAGAACAGAGAAAGGAAAATTACTGAAAAGCCTAGATAAGTGATCTACAGTATGTATGTATGGATAGGATTGGGCGACCCTTATTTCTAAAAAGACTAGACCAACCACCTGTGGTCCTATAGTTCTCTTACCATGTTTACCCCTGGCAGTGGAAGCAAAGAAAACTCAAAGGAGCAAAGAAAAGCATCTGTAGATCCCACATGGTGTCTGGAGAGAGCTAAAAGAAAAAGAAAAAACAAAAACATATGTGGGTGCGTGGCACTTAGGACAGATTCAAAAATAGCTTGAATGGCTTTGCTGGTAACATGGGTAATAACCTTAGATGACAGGTTACTCTCCTGACCTCTCCCTACGTTTTTATCCAATGTTATGCAAACTATTGCCTTAGAAAAATCTTTTGAAATACGTTGCTTAAATAGTTCTTGCATGGTTTACACAAACTTAGATGAAAACCATTACACTTAAACTCCTATTTACGATATAAAAGATGGATACTCTGTTAACTGTTACTGTACCACATTGTTTTCTCTATTTTTAAAGAAATGAAATATACTAATAAAGTATTCTATTGAATTCAACAACAATATTGTTAGATACACTATCATTTTACATATCACTAAGGGAAAAAATGCTGTTAAACATGCCAACTGTAACACAAATCTCAATATAAAAGATGTTAGAATCTGAAAAAAAAAAGTACCCCTTAGCTTTACTAAAATAAGGTAGTAGTATCATAACACACAATTAATGATTTAAAAGGCATTTCAGTGTCTTAGAATGTGGTAAAATCACAATTATCTCCAAAAAATATTCTTGGAAAAGACAGTAAAAAATACATTGTTTTTATATATATTTTAATAAGTAATGCTTTACAAAGAAAGAATTGGATTTTATGATAAGTTATGTTTCTAGTCTTAAATTATAAACGACATTTTTCTTTTCTGCTGTTGGCCAACACACACATATACATACACACACACTTATATACATACAAATATACAGTTCAAACATATGTATATACACAAATCTACATACTTTGTCACAGATATTTTGTATGAAATAAATCAGGAGTCAGATTTTAATAAATCTCTACTGATAAATACATTGTAGAAATAGGAATAGAAAGTAATTTGCATACAAAGCGGAGGTAAAATTGAAAAAAAATATGAATTTTATTCTCATTAATATTCATCTGATTTCTCCTTTATAAAATTACTTTTCTTTAGTATTTTCCTACTTTACCCCCCAATGTAGTAACCTCAAATAAAGGTCAAATGTATACTTATTTTTACCAATGTTGTATTTTTAGTTATGACAATGGAAGAAAGAATTTTAAGCCCGGAGGTTGGAGGGTAGTAAAAAAAAACCAAAACCTATTTATTTTTTTTTTTTACATGCAATCACAGAGTGTTGCCTTACAATTTGAGCATTAAAATATCTGTCGGGGATTCAGGAAACACAGACTGATGCAATCAAACAGTTACTGTATAAACCTTTCCTAATCTTTTAAGGGCTGAAGAAAATGCATATATAGAAAAAGTTATTAACAAAAAATAGCTAGGATAGATGGGATTTTAAAGCATTTGTAAGAAGCTAAAAGGCAATGAATTGTGTATTATAGGCAATATTTAGAGATCCTTCTGTATTATTTAAAGCTATCAAAGAACATTTCCCTTCTAAAAGTCCATCTTTCAATATTTTTGTCATAAAACTGAAAGAATAATTAAGAGAATTGAACCTGGTTAGTTTTCAATTTCTGAATGTTTAATTGAAACTCAAGTGTATCATATGCTATCATTTTAAGGATTTTTTAAAGGGGAGCAATATTTAAAACAAAAACAAAATACAAGAACATGTGATACATTCAGAGAAATAGTCCAACTGGGAAATAAATAGTCTTTGCCTTCTTTGCTCTTTACTTTAATTTTTCTCTGACTTCTTCCTATTTTTCTGCTCCTTTTCCCTTTCCTTGATCACACCCAGCCTCTCTGCTTTTGGTATGTCACCATACTCATTCATCTCGTGTTTCTGACTTTTTTCTTTATGTGTCATGCTTTCTGCCCTAGATCCTGTGTTTTTAAAGCTTTCTCTAAATAACTAAAGTCTATCAGTAAAATAATTCAAGATAACATATTGGTGTGAACCAACATTTAATATTTACTCTTACAACAGCTTAGCATTTTGACAGAGGATCTGTTAAGAATATGTGCTTTATCTAAAAAAAAATAAATACTTAAGCTAGCTTTTCAGAAAAAGGGACAATCTAGTGGTTGGTTAACTTTGTCCTTAAGTTGTTCCCTGAAATTTCTCAGGCTATAGGTATATTTCCTTACTTTCATGCTAGCATTTCCACTGTTTCCTGGACATTTTTATAGGTCATCTTGATTGTCTTGTAGGCATTTCGGGTTTAACAAAGAACCAAACAAGCTCATTCTCTTGCCCACTGAAATCTTTTCTTCCTTCTGTGGAGGTTAGTTTCTTGGTTAATTGCACCATTCCCTGCTCTGTTAGCTTTGTTAGACCTGCTTGATTTGCCCTCTACCCAACCCATCTTCCTCTCCTTCAGACTCTACTCCCTTTCAGCTCAGCAGACCACAAGTCCTATAGATTCATCTCAGAATTATTTCTTGAATTTGACTCCTATCTTCTTCTACTGCCATTGACTTAAACAAGTAACTCCTCTTAATAGATTACTGCACTGGGTTCCTAAATTTTGTCTGTTTTTTCCTTGCTGTGTGACATGCTTACCATCTAATCTGTCACTATAAATTGCTTTTATAAATGCCAATCATATGTTTCTCTTTTGTTTGAGAATTAGGTTTCTCATTATTTTTATTTTGAAGTCTAATTACTTACACGTGGAGTTAAAAAATGAAACAAAACAACTTTCATATCCAGGCTTAGATGTCCTTTTCAGTCTACATTTTTGCAAATAGCCCATTCACCCCTTATTCCAATCTAACAGAATGCTTGCCAGTTTTCAAAAAAATATGTTGCTCTTCCTTTAATTCTAGCCTTCTTAGGCTACTTGCTTGACTAAAATTTACCACACTTACTAACAAATTCTTTCTCATCTTTCAAAATTTATTTTAGGTGTCACTTCTGCAAAGATTTTCTTTACTCTCCCACGCAGTTGATATCCCTAATTTAGGCATTAATCTTACTGTATTTTTTTTTAAGATTTTATTTATTTATTTGACAGAGATGGAGACAGCCAGCGAGAGAGGGAACACAAGCAGGGGGAGTGGGAGAGGAAGAAGCAGGCTCATAGCAGAGGAGCCTGATGTGGGGCTCGATCCCACAATGCTGGGATCATGCCCTGAGCCGAAGGCAGACGTTTAACTGCTGTGCCACTCAGGCACCCCTAATCTTACTGTATTTGCTATGGGAGTATATCCCACCACAGCCAACTCCCTTCCCCCAGTACAGACATGGGCTTTCCCATATTTGAGAAGATAAACAGGAATGGTATTAAACAGAGCTCAGTGATCAGTGTGATGTGAGGTGAAGGAAAGAGCAGCTAGAATGATTCCCAGATTTCCCAATAAGAGAAAAAGTAAAGAGTCCTGAGGAGATTGAACATCTGGATTTAGCTAATTTCAGTACATCAAAGTGTATATTTCCTTCACATAATTAGATATAGTAAACTAAAAATTTCATTTTAAGGGCTAGATCAGATGTTGGCTGTTTGTTTGCTTGTTTGTTTGTTTGTTTAAAGTTTGTAAAGGGCCAAACAGGATTTTTAGCTTTGAGGGCCATATGTTCTTGGTTGTGACAGTTCACATCTTCCTTTGTGGCATGAAAGCAGCCATAGAAAATGGCTTTTGTAAAATACTTAACAAAAACTAGTGGCAAGCCAAAGGCAGCCTACAGGCTATAGTTTGCTGACCCCTGGTTTGGATAACTGAAGTCCTCGGTGTACATAGGAATTGTCATCAGAGTGGATGAGATTACTCGGGGAAAGGATGTAGAGGAAGATTAGTGTGTCATCGGATCAGGAAGAGTAGAATCCATGAAGAAACCAGAAAATAAACGGTCAGAAAACAAGAAAAAGGAGTGTTACAGAAATTGGGTAATGGGATTTTCAGATTAATTGTGTTAAATGTGGCAGAAAGCTTTACTAAATATGGGCAAAAAGAAAAAGAGATCATTGACTTGATTTTGCAATGAAGTAATCATAAGTGACCTTAGAATGAGAAGTTTCAATACAGGGTGGGGGCAGATGTCTCTTTGCAGGAGGAGGTGTAAATGAAAATATAAAAAGGAAACCAATGACTATTCATTACACTCTGAAGAAGCTTGGCTTAAGTAAAAGACTGGTTCAAGGTAGGGAGTTTTTGTTTGTCCTAGTTTTGCATTGTCCTTTGACCATCTGTATAGATTTTGGCAGGGGATGAGGTATATATTAATAATTATACATTGTTGCTGCTGGCAAAGTCTTTAAAATCTATAATTAACATCTGTGTCACTTCCCATGCTGGCAAATTGAATGTTTAAGAATTTTAAGGGTCTAGATTAATAATTCTTTATTAAAACTTGTTCACTACTAGTCTTTACTTCTCTTCTGGTTGCCTTGAGTCTGTCAGCTTTTCTTCAAGCACACCTGATAGCTTTTAAAACTTTTTCCAGAATTGATGTGACGCCTTCCTTCCATGATCTGCTTCTGTTATTGTATTTACTTTACTTATGTTAATGAGGATTCATATAGGCACCCCGGTCTGAGATGCCAGCCTCTTAAGCTTTGTTATTTGATAAAAGGACTATACTTATCTATGTGAGTTAGGCCATATGCTCATAATCAATATAAATGTGAACTTGTATATAACAACATCCTCAAAAATGTACTAGAATCTTGCAAAGAAAGTTCAAAATGTTTAAATACTCTGGAAGAAAATGATTATATATTTAATAGTCAAAATTTACTTATGACATAAGTATTCCCACCATCCCACCATTCTGTCCAAATATGAATTGAAGTTCAGAAAAGCTGTATGTTGAAGAAAGCAGTGTGGTACCAACATGTGTTCTGTGCCCATCTTATGGAAACATAATATATTTATTATTTTTTTATTATTCATCATCTATGAATGGAAAAATATAATGAACATTTATTGAGTACTTAACTTTATGCCAGCCCCTATTCTAAGCTCTTAATAGGTGCTAACTTACATAATTCTCATAATAGACCTAGGAGGTAAGTGCTATTATCTTCATTACACGGGTGAAAACACTGAGGTCCAGAGAGGTATGTAATTGGCCCCAGGTTACATAGGAATACAGTAGTGTTGCCAGGATTCAAATCCAGGAAGATGGCTCTAGAACCTACCTCTTGACAACTAAAATAATAAGTGTTAACATAAGGACCAATATTCACAGGAATATTATTAATTCATTTGAGAGGAAGAATCAAAAGTGACTCTTAAATTCCTTTTCTAATGTTATAATATTCTCTATAGTAACAAAGGTCCAGGCTGTTCTCTTCAATTTCCCCTGAGTCTCTAAGACACTATACCTAAAAGCCCAGTCAGTATTTCTTACGACATTTTTAAAGTAGCAAGAGGCTTTCAAAATTTCTCAATCACACTTGATCAGAATTCTTGTTAGAAAGTACACTTACTGGGGCGCCTGAGTGGCACAGTGGTTAAGCGTCTGCCTTCGGCTCAGGGTGTGATCCCGGCGTTATGGGATCGAGCCCCACATCAGGCTCCTCTGCTATGAGCCTTCTTCTGCCTCTCCCACTCCCCCTGCTTGTGTTCCCTCTCTCGCTGGCTGTCTCTATCTCTGTCGAATAAATAAAATCTTTAAAAAAAAAAAAAAGTACACTTACTGTTTCAGGACATTGTAACCCTAGAGGGGATTTTCTGGCATATCAAATTTCAGAACAAACAGATTCCATTTGAAAATTACAGAGAAAGCGTGACAAAATGACCTCCCCACTGTGCCTACTCCCCTGTTTTTTTCCCCATCCCACTTCAATTCTCCCTTTCCCATAAAGTCCTCTTGTTGCTCTTGTTTTCAATTTCATTATCGATAGTCCAGAAGGTTGGGAGGAAGCTTAAAGACATCATGAACCAACCAGCAGGGCTCAAGAGTAAGAAGAGACCAAGTATCAAGATGATTCCGGTGAGATCACCATTAAAGGTGGATAAGAGGTAGACGCCTTCTCTTAAGGCCTGAAAAGTACATCTGCTAGTCTTCATCTTTCTGTTTTTTTCTAAAATAACGTACTAACGACATTTAATACCTCTCCCAATGCTTTTCCCTTTCTCAAATACAAGTATACATACATACATACATATGTCTACTACAAAATGTTCTGTTGAGGGGCGGCTGGGTGGCTCAGTCAGTTTAGTGTCTGCCTTCGGCTCAGGTCATGATCCCAGGATCATGGGATTGAGCCCCACATTGGGCATTGGGCTCCCTGTTCAGCAGGGAGTCTGCTTCCTCCTCTCCCTCTGCCTGCCACTCCCCCTGCTTATGCTCTCTGTCAAATAAATAAATAAAATCTTAAAAGAAAATGTTCTGTTGAGATTTCCTCTAGGTTGCAACCTCTAGGTACAAGTAATTCATTCAGAAAAAAAAAATTATAGGGGCGCCTGGGTGGCACAGAGGTTAAGCGTCTGCCTTCGGCTCAGGGCGTGATCCGGCGTTATGGGATCGAGCCCCACATCAGGCTCCTTTGCTATGAGCCTGCTTCTTCCTCTCCCACTCCCCCTGCTTGTGTTCCCTCTCTTGCTGGCTGTCTCTATCTCTGTCAAATAAATAAATAAAATCTTTAAAAAAAATTATGATACCTTTGTTAAAGGGTACATCTAAGCTATTCATATAATGGCATCCTTGTGAAAATACCCTAGTCATTTGGAATACTGCCTTTCTAGGACATTTTTTCCTCTGTCATTCAAGAAAATATCTGTTACATGAAACCAACCCCTCTACTCCTATTACTTTAAAAAAGAAATTTAATTAACAGAAAAAATCAAAATAACATATAAATAGCATTAAGCAAGTAGGCAGTCATTGATGCTGAGAATCCTTGGGGTCGTATCAGTCTTTAAATGTCCATTCACCTCACTTACAGGAAAGATAATACTCATTACCTTAACAGTGATCTTGGCCATGTTTGTCATTTCCTGGTTTAGACATGCATCACCAAACTTTTCTGTGCACTCCTCTGAATAAGTGACACTAATACGGGTCTAAGGCGAGGTGTGAGGTATGAGGTGAATTGCCCACCTGGGTGTGCAATCTGCTGTTTGTGCCCACTCACTTTTATGGCCTCTGTTGACATGAAGTACATGTTTAGTATGAAGAAAGTAGAGAATAAAGGAAATGTGCTCCCATACAAATCCCAGTGATGTTGTCTCTCTCTATTTTTTTCTTCCTTAACATATAAAGACTTTTTTTTTTTGGTAAGAGTCTTTACATACTAAAGAAGAAAAACTACATTCTGGGCATCACAACCCCTCCCCCCAAAAAAGACCTAAGAAGTTATGCTGCATTTCCTTCTTTCTTTCTTCTTTTTTCTTTCTTTTCCTTTCTTTTCCTTTCTTTTCCTTTCTTTTCCTTTCTTTTCCTTTCTTTTCCTTTCCTTTCCTTTCCTTTCCTTTCCTTTCCTTTCCTTTCCTTTCCTTTCCTTTCCTTTCCTTTTTTCTTTTTTTTCTTTTCTTTTTTCTTTTCTTTTCTTTTCTTTTCTTTTCCTTTCCTTTCTTTTCTTCTCGACAAAGAGATAGAGAGAGAGAGAGAGAGAGGGTACAAGCAGGGGGAGCATCAGGCAGAGGGAGAAGCAGGCTCCTCACTGAGCCGGGAGTCCAATGTGGGGCTCAATCCCAGGACCCTGGGATCATGGCCTGAGCTGAAGGCAGACACTTAACATACTGAGCCACCCAGAGGCCCCTATGTTGTATTTCTTATACCTTACTTCAAACAGTAATACAGGTTTGCAGCCTTCATATTCTCACATATCCTTATATTCTGGCTGAAGACACAGGAAACTGGTGGAAAAAAACAGGATGACCTGTTCAAGGAGGTGGGCAAGAAGAACCATGAATGAAAGATCAGCAAGAAAGATAAGAGAGAACAGAATGGTGGTCAGTTAAGTGGCTGTTACAAAGAGAAGAATGGAAATTGATAAGAAATTTATTACAAACAAAGAGACCAAATCACATTCTCAATATTAACAGGTGCAAAACCAAAGCAAATGACAGCACTGAGATATTTCTTCTGTATATTGATGCTAAAACAGAAATACAAGAGTGAATACTTGGATTTTACATAAGTGTTTAAAATTCATAAAATTTAAAACACCAATGAAACTAAATGTTTACATATTCTAATTTAAAATGTAGGACATATGGGGCATCTGGGTGGCTCAGTCAGTTAAGCGTCTGCCTTCAGCTCAGGTCATGATCTCAGGGTCCTGGGATCAAGCCCTGCATCGGGCTCCCTGCTCAGTGGGGCATCTGCTTCTCCCTCTCTCTTTGCTGCTCCCGGCATCACCTGCTCATGCGCTCTCACTGTCTCTCTCTCTCTCTTTCAAATAAATAACAAAATCTTAAAAAAAAATGTATGACATATTACAAAGCCTTAAGGAACAAGGTAAAGATATAAGAATATGTGATAAAGATATATTATTATTGTACTATAAACTTTTAGCAAATACTGAACATACTGCTCCTTTGCCTGCAGCCCCTTCCACTGAGCGATGTCTTCAGAGTGGTCCCACTGACGTTGTTGGTTAGGTCCAGCTTCAGGTGTGCCCAAATCCTGCTGAGCATCACTAATGGAGCCTTCAGGTCCATGGACTCTGGCTTTGACCTGTGCTAGTTTATATTTCACAACCATCAACCTGGAAAGAGGATGACTCTGGTCTCCATCTAATTCCTGGTATGGTTCCTCCCTCTATCCCTTCGTGCATCAGGGAATTTCGGCCCCAAATCTGAGCTCAGCCTTTAATTGAATGAGAGAAGAGAAGCAAAATGAGTGTAAGGAGGATGGTAGTAGTAGGAACTGAATAGTAATAATGGATTGGGAGGATATGTGGAGAGGTGTTTTGAAGGCGGACTGGGTGATATTCAGCAAAAAGGAAGGGTGTAGGGAAATGAAGCTGAAGCAAGAAGGGTGAATAAAGCTGTTGCCTGATGGCTAAATGTCTGGAATAGCATTGCACATGCATAAACATATACATATTGGTATTCTGATACTTAAAAATGGCAAGTTGTATCTGAATATTGGAAGCTAGTAATGCAATTACTAGCCACAATATTTTGGGGCAGAAAACCCCCCAAAATGCCAAAGATTATGTGAGGTTTTAGAGTTTAAGGATGCGTGTGATAATGCAGTATTTGATGATCTTGATCCTAGAGAAGACTTAATGCTTTGGGCCAGCATGCCTTTGAGAATTTTTATTTCAATCAAAGGATAGCTTCAAGTAACAGTGACTCTTTCCATGTAATAATGATTTTAAAAACAATTTCTCAATAACAAAAAACATTTTTTAAAGGAGAGAGAGAGAGATTGTACAGGAGCAGGAGCACATGGTTAATTGGCATTCATATTCCTGAGCAAACTTGTAAATAGTACCATTCTCACAGGAATTAAATCAGTTGCACTGTGGGTAACTTTAGAATTCAAAGGTGCCACAGTTCCTCACTCTGCGTTGATGGAACTGAACGGCATTAACCTTTTCACTTGCACTAACAAAGACAAGTGAAGACAAGATGTGCTATGACTCCTGCACATCTATGTTTTGTTTTTTGCCCAGGGCCCTCTACAATTATCCCACACTTCAGAACTAATTTCTCTACGCGTTTACCTACATTGTTTTTGCACTACTCTTGAAAACACCACAATCTCATTAACTCTTTTCTCTCTCCCTCTTTTTTTTCCAAAAGGAGGATTTATAAGGACATAGAAGAAATAATTATTCAGTGATTCATTGTTGAGCAAATCTTTGTAGCTTCTGCAAATATGTTGGCCCTTATCCAAAGTGTTTTTTTTTTTGTTTGTTTTTTGTTTTGTTTCCCCTTCAGTCTTAGAAATAAGATAACACTCTACTGCTTCAATCAGTAATCCTGACTATTGTTCTCCTGTATTGAATTAAAAATCAGACTTCTTATTTTTACGTGGAGGCAAGAGGGAAAGAGAAAACCAGATTAAACTTTAGAACCTAAGTTTTCACAATAGGAATCTCATTGCTTGTTTATTTCTTCACTTCTTGTTTAAAGTACAAAATATACATATGTATATACGTATAAACACAAAAATACATATATCTATGCATATATGTATTTTGTTTTGTTTTACAAGTATACAGTTGGCAAACAACAATCTAGCACCAAGAATAAGCTATTTTAGATGTAGAAGTATGTGTCTGTCTTTTTGCAGCTCACAAATAATTTGATCATGGCAGAGGGACAGAAAGTTGCCTTTTTAAGCAATCTATAGTGTAGGGCTCTCTTGATTAAAATGAAAAAGAATTACCCACAAAACTTAACTGCAAATAGTTAACTATGTAAGTACAGATGGGGAAATCTTGTTTGGCTACAGTTGCGATTTTCCTTAACCATAAGTAAGCTTGATAACAGCCAATGATACGCTTCTATAAAAAGTAACATGGCCCAGATAAGAATTAACAAAATGAATGTCCAAACTTTAAGAAGAGTTGAGCAATCATGTTTTGTTGCCCTCTTCTAGTGCACACAGGGGAAGACAGCTAATATAATGAGGGGTCTGATTAAGTTCTTCATATATCATACATTTGTAAGAATGAGGTTTGCTTATCTAGAAGAAGAAAGGATCTAGTAGAGGACACATAAGCTTTCTTCAAATATTTGAAGAATAGTCACGTAGAAGAAGGAGCAAACAGAGTGAGGACCAATGAGTCATATGTGAGCTTAATAAATGGAAGAGCTTATTAAGAATAGATAGGATTGACATGGAATGTGGTACCATGATATAGAGCCTTAAAACCAAATCTGAAAGACCATTTGTCAGAGTTGCTGTTGAAATAATTTTCTGCATAGAAGTTGTAATAGACGGCCTCCAGGTTCACTTCCAGTTCTAAATCTTTCAAGTTTGCTTTAAGAATTCTACTGAAGCATGTATAGAACACTTTTCAAGCCATGTTTCGGAGAACACTAGGTCTGGTGGATGTTAATAGGTGCTTTGTACCTTAACCTCTTCTTGGAGAAAAAAAAAATACACATCTGCATAGTAAAAGTCCTGAGCAGTCTTGTACTAAAAATTCTTTTTAATTTGAAATAACCCACACTCTCTGACCTTGATTTAATATACAGTGCTTTTACGGTACTTATTTGTAACCTGAAGGAACAGTGTTTCCTGGAATATTAGTTTTGGAAACAGCATTAATTTAAAATAAAAGCAATCCTTTAAATCAATGCAGAATATATTTTGAGTAAATTTACAAATATTTAATACACCAAGAAAAAAATTTACATGTAGAAGATTCTTTCCCAAAAGTTAAAGTTATTACAAAGTTCCCCCAAACATGTGCCTTTTAAATATAAAGCAATCGTATAATTCAAATCCTTTGCAGATGTTTTAAAATGTCCTTGTACCTCATAATTTGATATTCAATTAATTAACCTAATTTTGGAGAGTTTCTAATTGAAGCTAATTGTTCTGTTTGCTGATTTCTACCTCTAAACCAATTTTATTAAATTTGTAAGAATTACTCCTCTTTATGTATCATTACTTTCACTTCTCCATTGTAAATTCATCTTTATGAAAGAATAAAGCTAAAATGTGTAAAATTTTCAAATAATTACATAGGCACCGTTGTAAAGATAAAATAGTGACTCTATTGACACTAAACTGTTGTCTGGGAGACAGTGCCCCCATGTGATGGCTCAAAATTCCCAATCATTAAAAATGCTAAACATCCAAATTTGGTGTATATACAATGTGGTTTAAAGCTGTCAATGCACAGTAAGTAAATCTTAAATGTATCATTTCACTAGTATGCCACTAGAACCATATTTTATTAATTACTTGAACTATAAACATGTACATTTAAAGCTGATCATATAGATGTGAGATAATGTAGATCAAGGAATTCATTGCTTCACTTATAATTCTCAGTCTTTTCAACTCTGGTCTGTCTTTTCTGGATCCAATCTCAGAGCTTAGGAATGTGCTTAGGTCATTTCATCTTAAAAATAAATAAATAGTCCTTCATTAATTCTCCCATAATCCCATAATTCTATAGAGACTTTTCTTCATCATTTTTAAACTCCAAAGGGAATTTTTGAAACTACCATTCTTTTAAAAATTAAGTTGTTTTCTTTTTTATGCTCCATAACATTTTCTATGTGCTATAATTCCAGCAGTTGTGTTGAATCTTTCCTGCTACATTATGAGAATGTAAACTTTACTGAAGTAAGGATCATATTTTATTTGTCTCATGCATTTCCCATTTCTAGCACTTAGTAATGTTTGTTGAATGATTGAATGTATGATTGAACAAAGAACCATGTTTTGCATTGAATCTCTAATGCCTAGCTCAGTCCCTGATGCATTGTTGGACATTCACGTTTTTTTATTAAATTACTGAAAGTCAGGGTTCATCTATGATTCAGTTTTCTATACCATCCTATCATCTCTATTATTCTGCTATGTACTTCATATACATTCATAACATCTGTTGAAAGAAAGAATGATAAAAATTAATATTGTTATCTACATCTGGTGCTTCTACTCTCTATTATCTACTCATGTAGGAACCCTGGACCTTGGTTCTCTTCACATCCTATTACAAAGCATTTTTTTTTTCTAAAAGTAACAATAATCTCTTAGTTCTCAAAACCATTGATATACAACATATAACAATGTTGAGTAAATCACTCTTCTTGCTTCCACGGAAACACACCTATCTGGTTCTTCTAGCTTTCTGATTACACTGTCTTCTTTCTTGTAGCTCCTCTTCCTTAATCTTAGAGGTTTTTTTGTCATGCTTTCTACATATCTTTGGAAATTTTATCAAAATCTAGATTTTAATGGTGTCTCCATATAACTTTTCAAAGTACATTATTCTTGACAATATATATTTTCTACTTTGCGTTATTCTTGTGTGTGCATGTATGTGTTTGCACATCTGTGTTTTGTCTACCCTAAGACATATAGTATACTCCTTTATCTACTTATACTTTACTGAGAAGTTTGGGGTTTTTAAAATGTCTGTCTACTTATTTTTAATGAAGTATAGTTAACACACAATGTTAATTTTGAGTATGCAACATAGTGATATTTATATCTTATATTCCTTTAAGGAGGTACTAATTTATCAAAATAAGCCTGAAAGTCTCTGGCATTGTATGCTGTATATAATGCACAGTCCATAACTATTTTTAAAATAAATGGATCCCTCCCTTTGATCATGAAAGACATCCTAAGGAAAAGGAGCTTGAAGGAGGGTTCCCATTAAAAGGAGGAACATAAAATAGTGGGAAAAGATGAGACAGGAATTTCTGTTAGAAGGAGCTGCATGGTCAGATATGTATTTCTATGAATATATACATAATCTATGGAGGTATTAGACAGTTTGCCTAAACTGTATAGAGACATAAATCAGGGAGTCTCAGAATAGGGGTTAGTGGTACAGGTCTGAGTTGCTGAAAGGCTCAAAGGATAGGTCGAAATAACTGGATTTGGTAAGGATAATATGGATCCTTTACAGGTGTTGACACAGGGGCATGGCCTAATGAAAATAGGAACTGAGGAAGATTATGTTTTAATTTGAACATCTTTTAATATTATATTTATGATGATTATCACTTATGACCTAACAGAATAAAACTTATTGCCTTATTTTATATCTAAATTACTAGCAGGTACTATATTACTACAATGCAGTGGTAAATATCTACAGCAAAGGTAAATATATACATATATATGTGTGATGATAGATACATAGATGATAGATATATAGATAGATAGATGATAGATAGATAGATAGATAGATAGATAGATAGATAGATGATAGATAGATAGATATGAAATTAAGACCCCAAAGAATTTTATTTTCCTAGTTACTTTTCCCACTGAAATACAGTCATCAGCCAGAAGAAAGAGAACAGCTGGTTTGTAGAACAGAGCATCTTGGTAACACAAAAAGTGATGAAAAATTCTATGGAAATCAAATCCTCCAAAAAAGGACATTTTAGGGAAATGGATTTCCTGGTGCTGGATCTCTTTTCCCAGAAGCACCGGGCTTAGGAACAGCATGCCCCTGAAAGACTCTAAGTTCATATTTTAAGGATATTAGGTAACTATGAGGGCAGCAAGCACCTGTCACTCAGCTTCTTGCAACTTTTGAATTGAATCTAAAAGACTCTGAACATTTCTTAATACTTGTCCTCTCCCTCCCTCACAAGATTGGAGGCAGGATTAATGAGATAATGTTCTAACAGGGATTGAGCTCCTTGGCAGACAGACGCTAAATATAGAACAGTGTTTTTGTTATGATAAACTGTGTAAGATTGATCATGGAAAAGGTTTTTTCAGTTTAACCAATTTTGAAGAAAAATGATCCAGTAAAACTTGATTCTTTTTGGTGAGTTATATTGATGTGAATACCTCAAAAAGAGTATCTTGCATTTAATTTCCTTATATTCTGAAACAAAATTTAGTCATTCGTGAAAATAATTTTAAATCAAACTATATAGTATCATGTGTTAGCGGTTGACACACTACAGCTTATGGTCAAGTCTGACTAGTCCTGAAAAAGTTGGTGAGTCACTTGTTTTTGTAAATAAAGTTTTATTGAAACATAGGCATAACATTATCATCATTTATCTATTGTCTTTTTGTCTTTGGCTGCTTTTACAGTATGAACAGTTGATTTGTTGCAGAGACAATATGGCCTATGAAACGTACAATAGTTCCTATCTGATCCTTTACAGAAAAAGTTCACAGACCCCTGATTTATGGCGGGGTTTTTTCATATGTGTGTTAAGCATTTACATGTTCCTTCAGTAACAATACGACTTTGTGCAAGTTCCTTAGCATATGTAAGATTCAGTTTCCAGTTTATTCATCTGTAATAGCACCTGCTTGGTATGATTTTGGTAAGGATTACATAATAGGAATCTTGTAAAAACACTTAGCACAGTGTTTGGCACACAACAAGACTGAAATAAAATAGGCATTATTGCCATTGTTCTGTAACACCAATTTAGTTGATCTAGCTCTAGCATTCCTAAACACGGACTCGAAATACTTTTTCATATGCATTCAGGTTAATAGTTTCTCTGAGTTCAGGAAATAGTTTCCCTGAATTCATTTAGTGGTCCCAGTGTTCCTCCAGCATTCATGTATGAGCCTTGAGAGTTTCCTCTCCCAATCAAGCAAAGGTGATGGGAGACCAGTTTTTGTGTCACTTATTACACATACAGGAAGGTTAGATAAGAGAGGGCTAAAACCGGCAATCAATTAAACAATCAATTGCTTGAGTTTAGTGATAGTACGCAGAGATTTTATAGATAAACCAGATACCATGAAATCAAGAACTCCCTTCTTGTTATGGCAACTTCAAATAAAAGAAAAATTTTTGATGGAAGTAGCTAATATGAAAAGGCAAGTCAATTCTGAGACATCCTCTAAACACCCACAAGTGTAAATAGATTACTATTGTATATATGGAATGCATAAGAGACTGGAGTCTTAATGACTGACCATAGAGGCAATGGGTATGGCATGAGCAGTGAACTACAAAGACGCCA
This sequence comes from Ailuropoda melanoleuca, assembly GCF_002007445.2. Lineage (NCBI taxonomy): Eukaryota > Metazoa > Chordata > Mammalia > Carnivora > Ursidae > Ailuropoda > Ailuropoda melanoleuca. The sequence goes on from NC_048233.1 coordinate 15,742,677, forward strand.
GGGATACAGAATTTGAGTCTACTTAAAGAGCTTTTGTCAAAAAAAAAAAAAAAAAAAAGAGTTGAAAGTGTTTCTGGAACTTTTGTTAGGCACTGGGAAATGGGATGAACTTTGAAACAACTGTTATCAGTTATACTCAAAGGAAACGTGACAGATGCTTGGTGAGTGTCCCTCAAGCATTATGATTTAAAGGAATAATAGAATGAGCTGATGGTGGGGCTTTGAGTTGTTAGAATTTTTGTTTTGTTTATAAAAGAACTAGTGGCTGTTGCTTAACAAATAAATAACTGGTCCTGTTTCATATATTGAATCCATACTGTTTAAAAGCAAGGAAGATAGCATCAATGTGCTGGCTTGTTTTACACATATTCATCTATATTCAAATGTAGAGTTTATGTCAATAGAAGCTCTTGCCCTTACAATTCATTTCTCACTACACAAGCAAAATGACTGCTTTTATTTTTTCATCTCTATATTACTCGTGCCCAACACATAGGATACACTCAATACATATTCGTTGAATAAATGGCTGAATGAATGCATAAAGTGGTACAATGTATTTGAGAACTATGAAGTCTCAGAGATGATATGTCAGGATCTTTTGCCAAAGAAGAAGCCACAATCAAGTGCACCATTCAAAAGGACAAGGAAAGAGAAAAACTCTGTTAGGAGAAGACAAACAAGCCACCTCTAGGTCCATATGCTACACAAGGCCAGTTTTAGTTAGGGGAAGTTAGAAGAAAGCAGTCTGAATTGAAAAGATAAATGACATAATAAGAGAATAAATAATGGACGAAACACAAATAATGGACTATACAGTGTACAGGGGAATTGAGGCAGGCCTTCTATATACATTGAAGGGGTTAAGTCAGGAGGATGAAATCTGGTGCTTACTGGTCAATTAAAGCCCAGTAATACACATTTGGCATAGAACAATGAATTATTTTTATTCCCACTATATCAGTAGAAAGAAATTCATTACACTCTCAGGCAGAGTTTCTGTTAGACTTACAAAAAAGTTGAGCACAATCTTTGCAGATTTTGTGCAGCTAAAACTAAACAGGGGCAGGGACATGGCACAACTAGAAACTAGGACCAATATTTTATCTTATATATGTTTATTCCAACTAAGACTTAAAACAACACTGGTATAATCCATTAGTAAAAATGCAAAAAGGTAGTCATATTGAAACACCAAAAAAAAATTACAAGTTTGTTTCCATTTCTCTGAAAAAAAATTCTCTACACTAAATGTGCTAAATATTAATGCAATGTATAATTATTCAGAAAAAAATATTTATTGTGTGCCTCTTTCCTGCTGGCTATGGCTTATTTCCAGGATATAAAAATGAATAAGATATAGTGATGAGGGGCAACATTCTGAACTAGATTATTGTCTCAACCTTCCTGCTGAAGACACCTACACTCTCTGGATGACCCTTTTAAAAGAAATGAGCTGAAGGCATGAACAGACACTTCTCCAAAGAAGACAAATGGCCAACAGACACTTTAAAAAATGCTCCACATCACACTTGTCATTAAGGAAATACAAATCAAAACCACAAAGAGATATGACCTTACACCAGTTAGAATGGCTAAAATTAACAAGTCAGGAAACAACAAATGTTGGCGAGGATGTGGAGAAAGGGGAACCCTCTTACACTGTTGGTGAGAATGCAAGCTGCTATGGCCACTCTGGAAAGCAGTATGGAGGTTCCTCTGGAAGTTAAAAATAAAGCTACCCTATGACCCAGAAATTGCACTACTGGGTATTTACCCCAAAGATACAGATGTAGTGAAAAGAAGAGGCACCTGCACCCAATGTTCATAGCAGCAATGTCCACAACAGCCAAACTGTAGAAGGAACTAAGAAGTCCTTCAACAGACTAATGGATAAAGAAGATGTGGTTTATATACACAATGGAATATTACTGAGCCATCAGAAAGAATGAATACCTACCATTTACAATGACATGGATGGAACTGGAGGGTATTATGGTAAGTGAAATAAGTCAATCAGAGAAAGTCAATTATTATATGGTTTCATTCATTTGGAATATAAGAAATAGCACAGAGGATCATAGGGGAAGAGAGGGAAAACTAAATGGGAAGTCATCAGAGAGTGAGAAAACCACAAGAGATTCTTGACTCTGGGAAACAAACTGAGGGTTGTTGAAAGGGTGGGGGTGGGGAGATGGGGTAACTGGGAGATGTGCATTAAGGAGGGCACATGATGTGATGAGCACTGGGTGTTATATGCAACTAAGGAATCATTGAGCACTACACCAAAAACTAATGATGTACTATATGTTGGCCAACTGAATTTAAATTAAAAAAAATTTAAAAAATAAAAGTAACCTTAACATCAGATAATAAATAATAATAATAAATAATAATAAATATCAGTAAAATTAAAATCAGAGAGCTAACAAATCAGTTAGAAAATATCAAACCAATATTTGAAGAGGAAGGAATGAAGGAAGAGAGCTAGCGTTTGAAGCCCTTCTTTTTTTTTTTTTTTTAAGATTTTTTTATTTATTTGATAGAGACAGCCAGTGAGAGAGGGAACACAAGCAGGGGGAGTGGGAGAGGAAGAAGCAGGCTCCTAGCAGAGGAGCCTGATGTGGGGCTCGATCCCAGAACGCTGGGATCATGCCCTGAGCCAAAGGCAGATGCTTAACGACTGCACCACCCAGGCGCCCCTGAAGCCCTTCTTACCATAGAGGTAGTTAGTTGCCAGATCTGGAATGAATAACTGAAAAATTGAGAAGCTGAGTAGAAATTTTTGACAGGTGCATCAACTGAAAGACCAAGAGGAAGAGTAAGGCTAAACATGATATATACAAGCATTTGCAGGGAACAAAGTATACTTCAAAATGACTCAGTTTTGGAAATTGGAATGAAGTGATCCTGAATTGCTAGTCTATAATTGCTCAAGTGCAGAGAATACAGAACCCTTCTGAAAGGAGAAACATCATATGAGGCCTCCAAGTGTTACTTTAAATAAATAAATAAATAAATAGTAATACTATAATATAAAGAGAAGTGAATTAAATATTTGTATAATTTATATATATCTGACAGTCAAAAGTACCAAGCAAATGAAGAAAAAAAATTACGTGAACTGAATTCCAATTTCGAGTTCCCCATGTAAGCACTTTGGAAGTTATCACTCAGTTCTAACAACAAGCATAAAACTGAAGAGACAGAAAAAGCAATTTTCTGGAATCCATAAGAATTGGGAGGATACAGGGCAAACTGCTTCTCACAAAATTGAAAACACAAGCAAATACAGGGAATCATAGCTTATTGGAGCAGAGACTCAGGAACAGAAACTGCTGAGGAAACTAGCACTGTGGTAGGAAAACATGAAGTATAATTAACAAACTGCTAGAGGCCCAGTGTGGACAATCCTACAAGTAAAAAAATCTAGTGGTACACAGTCATAGAAGGCCCCTAGAATATTGTGATTCCCACAGTCAGTATCAGATAAATCCACTCAGACTTTGGGCAAGGGGAGAGGAAAGGAACCATTCTGAAATATGTTAGAGCACTCGGTTCTTTTTAACAAGACCTATGCTCAAGGGAAACTAGTTAATAATAGCTTAACCTGCTGGGGTATTATCAGAGTCTAACTGATCTAGGAAGGGGAAACCCCAAGTCCAACTGACTTTAGCCTTCTTCCTTCATCTAATAGGAAAGAGGAAAAACAAAGAGACACTTATGAAGTTTACAGTCCAGAGGCACAGGCTAACTAAAAGACAGACAATCGCAGAATATTTCCCCTCCCCTGATAACCACATTACTAAAGAAAGGCCTCTTTATAGAAGTTCCTCTTTATCAGTACATCACATGCAGCTATCAAGAAAAAAGCTGTCAATAAAGTAGGAATATAGGGGAACTTTACAAATTCATAAAGACTATCTACAAAAAACCAACAGTTGACACCATACTTAATGGTGAGAAACTCAAATGATATAGTACTACATGCCTATTATAATGGCCAAAATCTGGAACACAGACAACACCAAATGCTGCTGATGATATGGAGCAATAGAAACTCATACATTGCTGGCAGAAATGCAAAATGACACTTGGAAGGTAGTTTGGAAGTTTTTTTTTACAGTGCTGTACCATATGATCCGGAAATCATATTCTGTGTTATTTACAGAAAGGAGTTGGAAATTTATGGCCACACAAAAACCTGTATGTGGATGTTTATAGCAACTTTATTTGTAATTGCCCAAATTCAGAAGCAACCAAGAAGTCTTTCAGTAAAGTGAACGGATTAATAAACAGTGCTAAAAAGAAATGACCTATCAAGCCTTATTGTATGATTCCAACTATATGACATTCTGGAAAAGGCAAACTATAAAGACAGTAAGAGATCAGTGATTGCCAGGAAGGTTTGGGGCGTGGGGGAGGGCATGAATAGTTAGGACAGAGAGGATTTTTGGTCAATGAAAATATTCTGTATATCATAATGATGCATGCATATCACTGCACATTTGTCCACAGAATATACAACAATAAGAGTGAACTATAAGGTAAATTATGGACTTTGGGTGATTGTGGAGTGTGAATGTAGGTTCGTTATTGGTGAAAGCAAGCAAGCAAGCAGAAAAAAAAAACAGAAAAAAAAGCAGAGAAAAAAAGAAAAAGTACCATTTTGGTGAGTGATATTGGTAATGGGAGAGGTCATGTATGTGTGGAGGCAGGGGAAATCTGGGAAATCTCTGTCCCCTCCTCAATTTTTTTGGAAAAAACAAAACAACTCCTTTAAAAATAATCACATGAAACTCAAAGTTTCTCTTATGGGATCAGAACAAGTCTCAAAGACTTGCTGAAAAGATGGCCCTTGAAAAGGGGCCTGCATTTAGTTAAAACAAACTTAGGAGAATTTATGCCCCCAGGATATTGTTGAAAACCATACAGCAATCAGCTACCAGTAGTGGGGCCTAACAGCTCAGTATAATACCAACAGAGTCGGAGAGCTATATGGACAGATCATACAAAGAGAGAGTCAAAGAGAACCTTGGTAAATGTGCTGTCCCCATAGGGAAACTGTGCACATTCCCAAGGCTGTACCTCTAAGATGTGACATCATAAGAAAGAATACATCATGTTGAGACATTACTGTAGGTGAAAGAGACTCTGGTAGTCTACCCAAGTCACTCAATAAATAACCAAATAACAACAAGAAGACCTGGAAGATGGGGGGGGGGCAAAGGAGGGTCAGTTGCCACAATATAATATCTAAAATACCCAGTTTTTAAAAAGAAGTGTGACATGCAAATAAATACAAAAAAAGTGTAATCCTTACACAGGAAAAAAAAAAAAAGAGCAGGCAGTAGAGGTCTTCAAGAGCATATTTGAATTGCAAAAGAAAGAACCAGTAAACTTGAAGATAGATTGATAGAGATTAAGCATTCTTAAAATCAGAAAAGAAAATGGATAAAATAGAGCAAAATCTCAACAAAATGTGGGGCATGATTAAGCGTACCAACATATATGTAATGAAGCACCAGAAGGAAAGAAGAGAAAGGAGCTGAAAAAACATTAAAGAAATAATTCATTGACTTTCCAAATTTAATGAAAAATATATATCTATAGCCCGAAAAAGCTAAAAAGAAATCTAAGTAGGATAAACACATTGACCAGCACCCAGATACATCACAGCAAAAATGCTGAAAAACAAAGGAAAACTCTCAAGTATGAAACCAAAAGCATAAATAATACAAAAGAAGAAAGAAGAAACAGATAATTTAGACTTCATCAAAATGAAAAACTTTTGTGCTTTAGAGGACACCATGGATAAATGGAAAAGAATCCAGAATATAAAGAAATCTTAAAACTCCATATTAGGTAGACAAAAATCCTGATAAAAAAAATGGACCAAGGGTCTGAATAGACACTCCAAAGAAGACATAAAATAATAAACACATGATAATATGTAAAATATTATTAGCCATTAGAAAAATGAAAATCAAAACCTCCACAAGATATCACTTCACACACACTAGTATGGCTATAATGAAAAATTTCAGATGATAACAAGTGTTAACAAGAATGTGGAGAAATTGGAAACTCATACACTGCTGGTAGTATTGTAAAATAGTACAACCACACTGGAAATTGGTCTGGTAATTCCTAAAACAAACAAACAAACAAAAAAACAATTATTATATGATCCAGCAATTCTACTCTTGACTATATACTCAAAAGAAATTAATACCATGTCCACACAAAAGCTTGTACACAAATGTTAGAGCAACATTATTCACAATAACCCAATGATGGAAACAACACAAACATCCATCAACTGATGAATGGATAAGAAAAAATGTGGTATAGCCATACAACAGAATATTATACAGCAGTGAAAAAGAACAAAATACTGATATGTTGCAACATGAAATCTTGAAAATATTATGCTAACTGAATAAACAGTCACAAAAGACTACCTATTACATGATTCTATTTATATGTAATGTTCAGAAAAGGTGAACCTACAGAGACATAAAATGGATTCGTGGCTGGCTAGGACTGGATGAAAGGTGGTAAAATGAAGAGTCAATGCTAATGGGTACCTGATTTCTTTTTGTGGTAATGAAAATGTTCTAATTTTGATTGTGATGCTAGTTGCACAAGTCTGTAAATACACTAAAAATCAGGGAGCTGTATATTTTAGAAGGGTGAATTATATTGTATAAATTATATCTTAATAAATCTATTTAAAAAAGATTGTAAAAAACTGAAAATCTAAAATTAACAAAATAATGACAAAAATTAAGAATGGATACATTTAGGAGGAGATTAGACACAGCTAAAACAGTAATTAGTGAATTAAAAGGTCACAATCCATGAAAGACATATACCACAGAATCTTTTTTTTTTTTTTTTTTTAAAGATTTTTTTTTTTNTTTATTTATTTGACAGAGATAGAGACAGCTAGCGAGAGAGGGAACACAAGCAGGGGGAGTGGGAGAGGAAGAAGCAGGCTCATAGCGGAGGAGCCTGATGTGGGACTCGATCCCAGGACCCTGGGATCACGCTGGGCCGAAGGCAGACGCTCAACCGCTGTGCCACCCAGGCGCCCCCATATACCACAGAATCTTAAGCAGGGCAAATAAAAATAGTACATTACATCACAGTAAAACCACTGAAAAACCAAAGATAAAAAAAATAAGTTGCAACAACATAGAGGAAAAGGGAAAGGAGAAGGTTACTTTACAAAGGCGCAATAAGATGGACAGCTGACTTAGAAACAATAAAAGCAAATTACTTTGGAATGTTATCTTCAAGGGGCTAAAGTTACCAAGAATTCTATACCAAATAAAAATATACCTCAGAAAATAAAACTTAAGGCTGTCTTTTGAATGATCTCATCATCTAATTACACATTTTAATATAAACAATTAAATATAATGGAGTGATTTCAATGTGAATATAACAATAAGAGCCCTGAGAATGGAGTAATAAATTATGCATAGAGGTATAAATGACAACCTCACAATAACAGTGGCACATAAGTAGAATCTGACAAGGGTACATACTTTCAAGGAGGCCGAGAGAAGACAGGAACGTGTGTGCGTGCAGGGGGAGGGGGGTAGTAGGGGTTGAGGAAGAAGTGAAGACTACTTGCAAATGTATGGGAGGTAAAATGGCTTTGTATATTTGGGGAAATACATTGATGGAAATAAAATCAAATGGAGAAATTGTCGCAGATTAAAATGAAAAAGTAGCCAAGAGTCAAATTCTGAAGAACTTCTTAATGATTTTAACTGGCTTGTGCGCGTGTGTGTAAGATGTACATTAGTAACAGAGAGGAATTATTTTCAAAATACAAGTATTTGTCCACCCTGATCTTCAAAGCAATTCTGATAGTTTTTTGGTATGCATATTTTGAAAAATTCCTCAAGTGACTCTGATAAAATTATAATATAATATGATGATATCAATCATGTATAATTAATAGATGTTGGTAAATCTAATTTTTATTTCAATTAGCATTGAGTATTTAGTATGTGCCAGTGCAACAGACATTGTTGGTGCATTGTTCAGATTCCCTTTGCCAGGCTAGACCCCTCATCATTCAGATGTTATGAGTATCTGTTGCTAATTTCTCATATTTATTCCTCTCTCTAGCCAATTATCCTATTAGCTCTCAGTCAATAAGAGCTTCCTCATTTTTAGTGCTCCTCAAGTTATGACTGACAAATGTGATAAAAAGTTGTCCTTTTTTTCCTCGAAGAGGATCAACTCTGTCATGTGATTTATGTTCCACAGCATCTTGTAGATCAAGAAAAGTTCAGATGTTACCTAAGACCCAATTCTTGCTTTAAAAAAAAAACTTTCATTTTTTATAGGTTTTTTGAAGAATATTCCTTTAATAAATCATGTGCATGTGAATCCCTGTCTAATGCTTGCTTCTAGAGAATCCAACCTAAGATAATTAGTACAGGGAAAGGTCCTAAAAAGTAAATAGTATGGATGGAATTCTGGAGTTGGATCACCCAACAGTGGCTGAAAGTTATATTCTATCACTAGTAAAAAGTGGAGATATATAAGTGCCATTATTGAGAATTTCAATGTGGTAAACTTGGTGAGATGCAATGGAAGGAGATACACTGATTGTGTAACCTCTGTAGTATTAATAGGCATGGGGATAATTAGAAAGCTTATGATATTAGGTTCCTGTGGATTAGAATTAATGATTTGAGGAAAGAAAATAATAGACTCAGAATGATTAATTATGAATTAAAGCAAAATGTGAATCGGATAGTGTACCTGGAGGTATTTAAAGAGACATTTCCAATAGCTGAATGGCAGACAGAGTAGAAATCTGACCCCAGGCCTTCATTATTAGGTTGGAATAAAAAGCTTGAAATACTATCCCTGGAAGATCTCTAATGCCTAACTCAGATTCATAATATGAAAAGAGTTGAACTCTAACATATGGAATGGAGATATCTGAATAAATATACTGAAGAACCTTGAACCCAAGAGCTCCCTAACTCTTGAGGTCTGTAGAAGTAACCTACTCCACCTTGTTAGAAGATGGAGATCGTTCCTTCTTTGAATACTATGTACAAACACCAAATATGTCAGGTGCCTTCAAAGATAATGCTTGCTTTCCTCTGAATCTGCTTTCAGCCCCTCTCTATGGTCACCAGATTCATGAGTGTTAAATCTTAGCATGATTCAAATGCAGAAGCGCTGGCTCTGCTAAAGGAATATAAGGAGTATATACCAAAGTTATTATAGTAGCTGGCTAATACATACTGTCAAGCATAAGGAAAGTATTCCTGGTGGTGGATCCTGAGGGTATTGGATCTAGGGGGCTGGAATATAAAGTTGGGCAAGGAAGACTTGGTTAATATGTGGGTACTCTCTCCTGAGCAGTGTCGGGGACATGGTTCTAGTATGAATTTTGATATAATTTTTAGAATCCTTGAAAAAATAATGACCTATATTAAATAAAATAGAATTGCCAAACTGTTACGTATAACTGTAGAAAATGGATCTGCAGACTCAGGGAAATGGGCATGGTTCAACGGGTCTACTAAATACTGAAGAAACCTGTCAACTAACTACATTGAACTAGTGGCCTAGGTCCATCTTACACTGGGGTCCACCAAATCCTCCAAGTGGTTATATCCCTAATTCTCAAATGTATAATGGAAATGGAAATACTAAGCAGTGGGCAAATCCCTCACATTTATTCCTTACCACATGGTATAAAGGCTATTTTAGTAGGAAAGGCCAAGTGGAATCTCTTAAAACTGTTCCCCCTCTGGAAAAAAAAAAAAAAGAAATGATGCTGTATTCCATTGGGAAATGGTAAAATTAGTGCCGTCAAAGACATAAATGATGAAAGGGCAAAGGAATCCATCATGTGTCCCCATTTAATTTAGCAATCTAGCTCCTACAAAAACTAGATTATGGCAGATGACAGCCGAATACCGTAAGTTTAACTAAGTATTAGCTCTGATAGTATTTGCTGTGCTGGATATATTTTCTAAAGCAAATTGCCACAGCCTCAGGTACATGTCATGTGGCTTTTGTTCTGGTATATGTGTTCTTTTCTATATCTATCAGAAGGATCAAAGCAATTTGCGTTCATATAGAATATACAAGAATTTGTGAACACAGGGCTCTCTGTTACAACAAAATGGAAAATAAATCGTCATCTTTGTTAGCTTCTCCTTTTTAGGACCTGGAGTCTAATTTGAGTCCTAGTGACAATGCCCTTTCATCCTTTTGCTTGCCAACACTCCCAACAAGGCCAGTGGAATTGATGCCTTTGCCTGATTTTATACACACACGTACCCACACCCATACATGCATTAATTCACAACCCCCTGCCCATCCACCCACTATATGTGTGTGTTTTAACATTTTATTGTGTTTTACATTTTTGAAGCAGTTCTGTGTATTTTTTTCCCCATTGACAACTTTGAAGATTGGAAAATTTTCATCATTGTAATCATTATATATATTTAGGAAATAAAACTTAGAGAAAATTGTAATTTGCCAAGGTCTACATATATATAAAACTATTACTTTTGTGTAACTACTTTATGTCAAAATTATGCTCTTTCCATTATGTTAGCGTAGATTACCAAGGGAGCTTACCTTAAAGTTTACAGATATTTAACTATATTTGAGTAGGCCTGTACATAGTCAGACTATAAGAGCAAGTTACAAGTTATATTGAAGAAAAAAAAGAAACTGGGGAAAATCCACATTACTTCATACACCTGTAAAATAAAAGAAAAGTGAAAGCTTTTATCATTTGTGAAAAGAAGGTTGCCTAGTTATGGGTATGAATTAAACAGAAGTAAAAAAAAAAAAAGGAATATCCCTAATTGTAAAGTTGTAAGCAGCAAACAGCATGAAAGGATGCCTATTTAAATTATTCTAAAACATTGTTTATTAATATTTCTTCTTCTAAGACCACTTTTCTTCAAAGTTTACATCAAGTTTCCAGAAGTAAGTTAGATCTGCTAAGTATTTCCTAAAGACTAGATCTCCATTTACAATCTCTCCTCCCCTCCCTCATTCACTGAGACTGTCCCTCTGAGAAATATAGTTCTCTAACTAAGGGATTCTGAACTATAACTATGGGCATTATCATACAATATTACACTCTAGTATTCCAGAAAAAGTGGAAAATATTATTTGTTTTCCTTTCTCACTTATGTTTACCTTTCACTTGGTTTAAGATAATATCTGATTACCCTCAACTCTTCGGTTCGTTCTTTTCCCAACCATACACCTCGTTTTTGCATAGTTAGAGGATGAAAATAGATCTAATCATGATTAATCTGTTAAAGCAACACCTATGCTGGAGAGGGCTACTCACAGGAGGCTATTTATTTAGTGACTCTGTGTATGGGGTTCAATTGTGGAGACTCTTTTCTAGTTAGTTTATGAAAAAAGGCACAAAATATAGCCAAGAAATAGCTCACAGAATTGTTGGATGACTTAAAGAAACAGGCCCTACATGGAGCTTCCTAGATCAATTGAAAGCCACACATAATCCACTGCTTCTATCATAATAGTGAAGTTTCTGTCTCATTTGAAAATTCTTTCTACAGTTGCCACATTCAGAACCATCTTCCAAACATGCAAAAATAATTCCTTTCACTCTTCTGCAGTCTTCTGAGGAATAGTTTTTCTTATTAGAACACAATCAAACCAATGGGCTCTTGCATATATGAAAAGATAAGGATTTTCTAATCGACTTTTACACACATGCTAAAACAGTTTATTGCAAGTTGTATCCAGGAATTGTCAGTGATCTCTCAGGGATAAAGAACTCAATGGTGTATGAAACCCTTCTTTTCAGTCAGTAGCTGAACTTTCTTGTTGTGACCAGATCAGTTTCATCACACAGTTTTATGCTATACCATGTGAGTTTGTCAGTAAATGTGACTGGAAAATGAGTAATTTGTTCCCTTCCATAAGAAACCTTCGTCAAGTAATGTGTTAGTTCCTCTTCAAGAAGAAAACAATACATTCTTAACAAACAAGGGAAGAAAAAGGTGCTTCCTCAGGTAATGGAAGAATAATAATAGATGTTTTAGTGTGCTGTGGGGGATTAGTATGTTATGAATACTCTAACTCCTCTCAGATATTCCCAAATTGTTGGGCTCACCCTCTTTCCCAATCAGTGTACCTAAGGCAAACCTGTAAATTCTACTGTGATTAGAATTCAGCATTCTCAAAAATCAGTTCCTGGATTTTCTTCCCCTAGCAATCTGGAAGCTATAAGAAACTTTAAAGTTACACAAAATAAAATTTCTTAATGTAGAAAACTTCCCGAACTGTACTCTTTGATGTGAAAATCTAGAAATTCGACCATGTTCAAGTTATGGACATAGCTAATGTCATCGGTAGCAACATACCTATCCTGCTCTTGGGATATTTCACACATTTCGTATTTTTAATGGTAGAAATTATCCAACCCCTCTATCCAGATTCTTAGACTAAATAGATACACAGACTAATAAACAAGCTTAATTAGAAGTTTTGTCTGTTCATTCCACTCAAAACCACCTAGAATATGAATAGGAATTTCTCTGCTTTCTATCCCATCTTGGCCAGATAACTAATTCCAAACATTCTACATTTTTCTATGTTGGTGTCCTACAACCCAGTCAATACGAGCCAAAAGGAAAATGCATAGGTAATTTTGAGAGGAGTGAAGAATTCTTCTGTTGAAGAATTTCTCTCCCCTTCTCAAGAGGGTATTTTCCTAAAGCCATATAAGGTTTGCATCAGTAGAACCAGTGTTGGAGATTAGTGCTGTCTTTGCAAATGGACATCTCACTATCTGTCTGCCTAACCAATGAGTTGCACAACTGTTAAGTTCTCTTGGTTTGCCCCAGAAGCTGAGTATGGTATGGACAATCCTATAAAAGCATTCTTGGAATCTAAGAATCTCTTTGCTATTTTCAGTCTACTATCAGCATTTTAGAGAATAGATGTGCTTAGTATGTGTCTCCTAAAGCTTAAACACATAGGTGAACAGAGTTTGATGCCCAATCTTGTGCTTACAATTATGACAGATAATTTAAAGGTATCATGGTTGTATTAATCAGAGTTCTCCAGAGAAACAGAACCAGTATAAGATATATACATATATGATTTATTATAAGATGTTGTCTCACACAATTATGGAAGCTGAGAAGTCTCATATCTGCTGTCTGTAAGCTGAAGACCCAGGAAAACAAGTAGGATATTTTTTAGAACTGGAGGATCAGTGGTGTAAGCCTTGGGGAGAAGCAGCTTGATGTCTCAGATTAATAGTCATGTAGAGAATGAATTCCTCCTTCCACCGCTTTTTTGTTTGACTCAGGCCCTTAACAGATTAGATGGTAGTTACCAATACTGAGGAGGTCAATCTGCTTTACTGAGTTCACTAATTCAAATGCTAATCTCATCTGAGACACCTTTGCAGACACATCTGAAATACTAATTTGGGTGCCCCATGTCCAGTCAAGTTGATACATACTATTAACCATCATAATCACAATGCCATGTACATGGGAAGGAGGAGTTAACCATCAAGCAATCGTTCCAATATTTTAGGCATATGGGAGAATTCTGCTGTACTTACCATGGACATGATTAAAAGGTTAAACATTAAGAAAACATTAAAAGATGTTAGTGGAGGGTCAGAAGCCATTGGACTGGCTGAATGGCTGTTGGGTTAAAAAAATATGATACTCATTTCCAGTGAAAGTTTTGGGGAATAGTACCAGTGGTAAGGCCAAAAAGGAATAGATGATCTTCTAGAGGGATCTTCAGTTTTGGAGGCCACCAAGGTGAATGGGAACATTACTTCAAGGAACCCAACCACAACACATGTTTTGATCTCTCCATATGAGGAGTAAATATAAAAGTCGGACAAGACCAGACTGAACAAAAATGATTTCATGAAGAACCCAACAAACCAACTACAGTGGGGTAAAGTTAGGAGAACTGAAACTCCCTCTGTTCCTCCTCTCTTTTACCAATAGAAAAGGAGTTGGTTCCTAGAAAAAGAGAGAGAAGTTGTCACATCTCATATCACACCTCTAAAGAGAAAGCCACATGACACTTCATGTATCCATTTTAAATAGTCAAGTCCATAGCACTAGCCTGCACCGGGGGAGGGGAAGAGAATATTTTTGAATCATATTTGAGAGTAAAGTTTTAAAAGTGAATAGAACTGAATTTTCAATGCCAACTACAGACTGGTTACAAACATTTTTCTTAGAAGTTATAGAATCTGATTAAAACGTTATTAAGGGACCTACTATCCAATGGGAAAGGAGATTAGGCACAATACAGTTGGGGATGGCATTTATTATTGAACAATAAAACCAGTCATATTTATTTTCCAGTGAATTTAAATTCCACAATAAACTCATTAAATGAATAATCTATTAAAGAATTGTGTATCACTGAACTGATGGAAAGGCAAGAGAATTAGATATAGAATTAAGATAGGAAACAGAACAGACAAAGAATCATGACAGGAACACCACCATTTTCATTATACCACCAGAGAAGTGAATGGTTTCCAATTATTTCTTATTTTCTGTGTGATTCCGCTCAAGATTCAAGTACTGACAGAAGTCATTTGGCTAAAGTTAGGTCTAAGACCTACCTTTTGATCATAAGAGGGGTCTCCAAGGAAGATTTTGTTAGAATCTTTGAGGACTATTTGTTTTTGCAGCAGAAGAACATGGTGTTTGAATTTAATGAGCTACCAGCACTCCACCAATGGCACAGTTTTCTAAAATGAAATCAGTTTGCTCTCAGAAAGGGAGAAGGAAGAAGAAAAAAAAAAGGAAAAACAGAAGGAAGGAAGGAAATATCCACTATCTAGAATTATAACTGGGTGCAAAAAAGGGATCAGGTTTTAGCAATAAGGTAGAAATAATAAGGTAGAAATTTTTCAATACAAGATGACTTGATCTGAAATAGAAAATACTGAGTCTAGTGAGTATGTTTCCAGGTGGCTTTGATGGAAGATAGACAAGGCTGGAAGAGTGGTAAAACAGACAGGGCATGCCAGCAATACTGTGGCCAAACTTAAAGTGAAAACTAATCTCTGTTGACAGTTCAGTTTATTTTGTCATATAATCTAAACTTGCTCTCTAAATTCAGGTTTACCTTTTTTTTTTTTTTTTTTTACTTCATATTCACACAATTGTATGCTCAAATGAATAAGACACATGTTAGTAAAATATCAGTTATGGGTCAAATTTTATAATGGCATTTGGTTTAGTGAAAGTTTTTATTCTTTTTGAAATTTTTATCAACTGTATAAAGTGCATGGAATTCTTCTGGAGTTCAAGGTCAGAAGTACTTGCTCATCTAAATATATATTTTCAGAGCATTAGTTAGGCATAATTGAAATTTTGCCAAATAGTGAGTGAATAAGTATAATTCAAGTTGACTCCCACAGATATTTAATTTTTATATTGGCCAATTCTTACATTTTAAAAAGACTTTAACAATTTCCATACCTTATTTTACATAGATTGGTTTCAAACAGATTTTTAATAATGTACTTTACATTGCCTGTTAACCCTTAAGACACTTCCTAGCGTAACAACATTATGTCTGCATCATATATTGATCTTATGTGTCAGGCTATGATTTGTGCACTGAGCAAGCTCATGTAAATTTAATCAAGCAGATGATGGGGAAAGGCATTCAGTGGACTTTGATAAGACATGGGAAACCATACTAGTCAGGATCCTCCAGAAAAACAGACCTAAGAGGGGTCTGCATGTGTGTGTGTGTGTATAGAGAATAAAAGGGGGCAATTGAAGGAAGTGACTCTTCATACAACTGTGGAGGCTGGCAAGCCCAAACTGCAGGGAGGGCTGTCAGGGTGGAAACTCAGGGAAGAGTTGATGTTGCAGGCAGACTACAGGCAGAATTTGCTCTTCTTTGGGAATGTCAGTCTTTTTTCTCTTAAACCTTTAACTGATTGCCCATCTACATTATGGAGGGTGATCTACTTTATTCAGACTACTGACTGAAATGTTAATCTCATCTAAAAAATACCCTTGCAGCAACATCAAGATGAATGTTTGACCAAGTATCCAACCAGCTACTATGGCCTACCCAAGCTGACATATAGAATTAACCATCCCACAACCCTGTACCGTAAAAAAAGACTTGCCCTAAGAGATCCTCTGACACCTCTCTAAAACATTAGCACATCAGAATAAGGAGAGGGTTCATTCAAAATCCCAATTTACTGTGATGATTTTAGGGAGTTTATTTTCTAAGTTTCTGTTTCATCATCTTTAAATTCAATAAAATATATCCTTTTAGATGTAAATATTATAAATATGTACAATGACTTCCTTAAAAATAATATCTACTATGATTCCCTTTGAACTTGTTTCTCCCTTCACATTTCAACCATAATAATTTACCAAAGTATACTGGATTAAAAAAAAACAATCAAAATAATCTATTCAAGAAAATTTATTTCATATACTCTCATTCCAACAACACAAAAATCATTGCTAAAACATTCTGAGGACATAAAGTATTCATTTTGAATTTATTACTTTGCATTCAAACTCTGTTACAGAAAAAGGCTAAGCAAAGGTATTTTTTTTAAGACAAGTATATAAACTATACTATTTTGCAAAAGTCTTCCTTCTTTATACTATATTGCTAAGTACTTTATGAAGTGATTAAATTTGTGATATGTTTGAATTTGCTTGAAATATCTTTTCTTTCAAAAGAGTGTAACATACATTTGTACAGTAATGAGATGTGAACGATATTTAGACAAAAATTTGGCTATCCCTGTAAATGCATTAAAGAGCATTTTACCCATATAAATCATCTTTCTTCAAACACTGCCTTGAAAGCCTACTATACGTCTGTTATCCATACCTTGCGATCTGCCTGCTTATTCCTTTAACATCTAGTTTCAGTATTGGTTTCAGGTGTGTTTTACACTCCATTCTTATCAGTCATTGCTTGGGATCCATGATTTTTCAACTTTGAAAATGTGTAAGATAGGTGTAATTTGACTGCTGAAAGACTTGTTGCATTTGACAGAATACTACAAATCTGCCCCAGGGACTGCTCTAAATCTAAAGAGTAAGTTTGTATTTCCCAGGAGGTGCTTAGAGATATTTTTATAATGTTAGCGTTGCCTATTCCCAATTGATTCATGTTTTGATGAATGTAAGAGGCAGTGTGACATTGTCAAAGGAACATTCTGAGGGGTGCCTGGGTGGCTCAGTTGGTTAAGCTTCTAACTCTTGATTTGGGCTTAGATCATGATCTCAGGGTGGTGAGATCAAGCCCCATGTTGGTCTCAAGCTGGGCAGGGAGCCTGTTTGAGATTCCTTCTCCCTCTCCCTCTGCTCCTTCCCCCCTTGTGCTCTTTCTCACAAAACAAAACAAAACAAATCCCCCCAAAATCACAAAACAAACAAACCAAAAAACCCACACAAAAAACAAAAAACCATTCTTATAAGAACCCAATTTTGGCTTCCTATCTGCACTCTGCCTTATTGTGAGTTTAGGTAACTGAATATACATTTCTCAATTTTCATTTTATAATCTGTAAAAGAAGTGGGTAGAAGTGATGGTGATGTTTGCAAAGGATCATGTCTAAATGGTTTTCTTATTAAAGGAGTATATATATTTTTCTATTATAATATTAGCTATTTCTGATTTTGGTTGCCATCTGGAGGTTTTGATTGCAGTGCACATGTTTGGAAAATCTTATATTTGTGAGAGATATTTTATCAGTATCACTTTAATATAAATATAGCTAAATTGGTATTTTGGGAAACTATTTCCCCAAATGAAATATTAACATGTGTATTATTTTAGTATTAGAAATTTTGGTCAGAAGTGAAACAAAATTCCTTCTCTCCACCTCCCTCTGAACATAGATAATGAACTGGTTTGAATCTTAGACACGAAATTCCTTTTCTCTGCCTTCATCTGAACATAGATAATAAACTTGCTTGTTAGTTTGGTCAATAAAATTGTTTTTCCAGCTCTTTCATACACACAGTTGGACATACATTTATAAAAGGTATCTTAGTATGTGTAACTCCAAATTATGACATCAGAACTACACATATTTTTATTGTCTTCTGATTATGAAGCAACTACTATTGTTTGCTCCTACTCTGTTTACATATTCTCAATTATTCATTCACTATAACATTCATTTATTCATACTTTTTAAAAAAGATTTTATTTATTTATTTGACAGAGAGAGAATCAGCCAGAGAGAGAGGGAACACAAGCAGGGGGAGTGGGAGAGGAAGAAGCAGGCTCCCAGCGGAGGAGCCTGATGCAGGGCTTGATCCCATAACACCGTGATCATGCCTTGAGCTGAAGGCAGATGCTTAATGACTGGTCACCTAGGTGCCCCTCATTTATTCATACTTTCACTTATTCATTTATCCAGGATTATATATGTTTAGGAAATGTTAAGGTAGATTCATCTTTTCAAATCCCTACCACATCAACATTCTTAAATTATGTATCAAATTTGGTCTCTCCAAATTTTATTCAATCATTATTATTTTATTGAATATATTCCCTGTGCTGTATTTTTCATCCATGTGACTTATTTGTATTATAACCAGAAGTTTGTACCTCTTAATCCCCTTCACCTATTTTGCCCATTCTCCCACTTGCCCCTCTCTGGCAACCATCAATTTGTTCTCTGTATTTATGTGTGTGGTTGTTTTTTTGTTTATTTGTTCATTTTTTTTGTTTTTGTTCACATATAAGTGAAATCATATAGTATTTATCTTTCTCAGTTTTTTAAATTTCAGTTAGCATAATACCCTCTGTTCATCCACGTTGTTGCATTGACAAGATCTCATTCTTCTTTATGGCTAATAGTCCATTATATGTATCTTCCACATCTTCTTAATCCATTCATGTATTGACAGACAATGGGGTTGCTTACATTATCTTGGTTATTGTAGTATAATGCTGGAATAAATATGGGGTACATGTATCTTTTCCAATTAGTGCTTTCATTGTCTTGGGTAAATACCCAGTAGTGGAATTACTGGGTCATATGGTAGTTCTATTTTAATTTTTTTGAGGAACCTCCATACTTTTTCCACACCAGCTGTGCCATTTACATTCCCACCAACAAGGGACAAAAATTCCCTATTTCCTACATTCTTGCCAACATTTATTTCTTGTCTTTTTGGTTCTAGCCATTCTTACTGGTGTGAGGTGATATCTCATTGTGGTTTTGCTTTTTGTTTCCCTGATGGTTGGTGATGCTTAGCTATCTGTGTCTGTTGGTCATTTGTATGTCTTCTTTGGAAAAATGTCTATTTAGGTCCTCTGCCCATTTTTTTTTTTTTTTAGTGTTGAGTTGTAAAATTTCTTTACATATTTTGGGCATTAACCCCTTCTCAAGTACATCACTGGCAAATATCTTCTCCCATTCAGTAGGTTTCCTTTTCATTTTGTTCATTTTCATTTTCCCTTTGCCATGAAAAAGTTCTTTATTTTGGCGTGGTCCAAATAGTTTATTTTTGCTTTTGTTTCCCTTGTCTGGGACACATCCATAAATATGCTTCTCAGGCCATGTCCAAGAGATTACTGGCTATGTTTCTTTTAGTAGATTTATGGTTTAGGGTCTCATATTTAGGTCTCTAATTC
This sequence comes from Ailuropoda melanoleuca, assembly GCF_002007445.2. NCBI lineage: Eukaryota > Metazoa > Chordata > Mammalia > Carnivora > Ursidae > Ailuropoda > Ailuropoda melanoleuca. Next base: position 15,762,366 of record NC_048233.1, read on the forward strand.
ATTTTGAATTTATTTTTGTGTATGGTGTAAGAAAGTGGTCTAGTGTCATTTTTTTTTTGCATGTAGCTGTCCAATTTCCCAGCATGATTTATTGAAAAGACTGTCTTTTCCCCATTGTATATTACATTCAAATTATTTTTAATCAGCTTTATTGAGGTATATTAACATAATATAAATTTACTTATTTTACATGTACAAGTCAATACATTTTAACAAATATGCATGGCTGTTTAATCAAGAAAATCATGATATGGAACATTGCTATCTCCCCAAAGGTTCACCCAGGCTCACTTGTAATCAATCCCGTCCTCCTGACCCCCATCCTTTAAAACCACTGGTATGCTTTCAGTTACTGTATTTTTGTTTTTCTCTAGAACTTCATGTAAAAAGAATCATACGTGATTTTTCTGTTTTTGTCAGTTAGCATAATATTTTGAGATTTATCCATGATACCATGAATACTGGAGTAATTGGTGACTAGTTCAGGTTCTATATATTTCTAAATAAATTATCTAATCAGCTTGCCAAATTTCTTAAAAGAGAATTCTGGGAATTAATTGGCTTTGCATTGAATCCACAGATCAAATTGCAGATAACTGACATCTTAAGATTATTTTATCTTCCAATTCATGAATATGGAATTTCTCTTCATTTCTTTAAGCTTTCTTTAATATCTGTAAGCAGTGAATTGTAGTCTTCAGTAGCTTGATCTTGTGTTATTACAATTGAGCCCCCCCAATTTCATGATTTTTGATGCTATTGTACATGGTGTATTTTTCAGTTGTTCACTGGGATTATATAAAATGTAGTTTAATTTTGCATATTAACTTTGTTTACTGTGATATTACTAAATTCATTTGTATTTCTCATAGCTTTCTTCTGTAGATTTCTTAGGATTTTTGAGTAGATATTCATTTTATCAATAAGGATGTTATTTATTTCTAACTTATATGAATGCTTATTTTTATGTTTCTTTCTTCCCTTACTGATCTGATGAGAATCTACACTACAATTTTCTCTACAAGTGGTGGCAATGGATATTATTGACTTGTTTATGATCTTAGAGGAAAAATATTTAATCATTCACTATTTTTTCTCTTTTTTTTTTTAAAGGGGGAAGTGGGAGGGGTGGGGAGGGGCAGATGGAGAGGGAGAGAGAATCTTAAGCAGACTCCATGCCCAGCACAGAGCTTGATGCAGGGCTCAATCTCACAACCTTGAGATCATGACCTTAGACAAAATTAAGAGTCAGTCACTACCTGACTGAGCCACCTTGGTGCCCCTAGTCATTCAACTTTAAGTGTGATGAAAGTTGTACAGATGCTTTCTATAAATCTAGTTTGCTAAGAGTTTTTTTTTTTTAACATAAATGGATGTTGAATTTTGATAAATGTTATTTCTGTATCTAGTCTCAATCTATTGACATAGTTATATATTTTTCATTTTTTAGTCTATTATCATAGCAAATTATAAAGATTGTTTTTTGAATGTTAAACCATCCTTCAATTCCCAGGATAAACTCAACTTGATTATGATGTATGATCTTTTCTATATATGGCTAAATTGAGTTTTCTAAATTTGGGATAATTGTTTTAGAATCTATGTTCAGAGACATTTTAATTTTATTGTAATAACTTTTTCTAATTTTGTTATCAAATTAATGCTCCTTTATAAAATGAGCTGAAGTGTATCCTTTTATTTCCGAGAAAAGTTTGTGGAATTGTAGTGTGTGTATGTATATATATATATATATATATATGTTTTTAGAGAGCGAGAGAGAGTTGGAGGGAGGGGCAGAGGGAGTAGGAGAGAGAGAATCTTTTTTTAAAAGATTTATTTATTTTAGAGAGAGAGAGTGCATGGGCGTGCAAGTAGGGGTGGGCAGAGAGAGAGGGAGACAAGCTGACTCCCTGCTGAGCGGGGAACCTAACGCAGAGCTCAATCCCAGGACCCTGAGATCATGATCTGAGCCAAAATCAAGAGCCAGATGCTCAACTAGCTGAGCCACCCAGGTGCCAAAGGGAGAGGAAGAGAATCTTAAGCAGGCTCTATGCTCAGTGTGGAGCCTATGCTGGGTTTGATCTCAAACCCTGAGATCATGACTTGAGCAGAAATCAAGTCAAATGCTTAACCAACTAGGTCACCCAGGTTCTCTGGGATTGTATTACTTTTTAAAATGTTTGTTAGGGGGTGCCTGGTGACTCAGTTGGTTGAGCATCCACTCTTGGTTTTGGGTGGTATCATGATCTCAGGGTCCTGGCATGGAGGCCTGGGTTAGGCTCCATGCTCAGCATGGAGTCTGCTAAGATTCTCTCTTCCTTTCTCTCTTCCTCTGCCCCTCCCTCTGCTCCTGCATGTGTGTGCTCTCTCTCAAATAAATAAGTAAATCTTTAAAACGCTTGTTAGAATTCACCAGTTAAGTCCTATGGGCTTAGAGTTTCTTTGTGGGAAGGCTTTTAGCTGCTAATTCAATTAAGATTATTTAGGTTATGTATTTTTCTTCTAAGTGAGCTTTAAGATATTATTTTGAGGCCCTTGCATATTTTATCTCAATATTAAATTGGCATAAACTTACTCGAATTTGCTAAATGTGGTGGGATCTGTAGTACCTTTTAAAATTCTGTTATTGGTCATTTGTGTCTTTATTTTTCTCATTAGTTTAATAGAAGCTTATAAATATTATTAAATTTAAAAAAAAATCAAGTTGGGGATTCTTTGACTTTCTCCATTGTTTTTCTGTTTTCTATTTTTTTTTACCCTTGACCTTATCCTTGGCAGCCCCTTCCTTCTGATTATTTTTGGATTAATTTTTCTTATTTTCTAGGGACTTAAAGTAAAATCAGTAGGCCAATGATTTGAGAATTTTCTTGCTTTAAATACTGTACATTTTCCTTTAAAACTGCTTTAGCTTCATGCCACAACATTTAATGTGGTATGTATTTATTTTTATTCAATTAAATGTACTAATTTCCCTTATAATTTTCTCATTGATCACTTTGTTATTTAAAATGTATTGTTTAATTTCTAAATATTTGATTTCCAGATATTGCTATTGATTGCAGTATAATTTTACTTAGGTCAGAGTATTTACTTTGCACATTTTTTTTCTTTTAAACTTATAACTACTTTTATTGCTCAGAATACATGTGTGTCCATTTGCATTTGAAAATAACGTGCATTCTTCTTTAGTAGAGGGTTCTGTGAATACATTTGGTCAAAAGTATTACATTATTGAATTATATACAATTGATTTTCTGCCAATTGCAATTCTCTGAATTACTCATAAAGAAGTGTTAAAAATCTTCAACTATAATTTTGGATTGTCCATTTTCCCCTGCAGTTCTACAAGATTTTGCTTCATGTGTTTTGAAGTTCAGTTACCAGGTACATAAGCCTTTATGACAGTTTCATCCTCTTGATAAATAAACTTTTTATCATCAAATCTTTTTCTCTTTACCCCTTTTATTCTTCCTCTGAAATCTACTTTGTCTGATATTTATATCACAACTCCAGCTTTCTTATAATTAGTCTTAATAAAGTATATTTTTTCATCTTTTTATTTTTAATCTACCCATGCCTTTATATATAAAATGGCTTTACTCTTTGTTGTTGTTAGACATATGGTTGTGCCTTTTATATATATATATTATATATATATATAATATATATATATATAATATCTGGCAATATCTGATTTTTAACTAGAAGGCTTAGAGTATTTCCACTTAATATAATTATCAAATGGTTAAGTTGGTTATGTCACATTGTTAATTTTCTATTTTTATTTATGTTATTTGTAATTTTTTCTCTTTATTTGTCTTCTTTTGACAGGATTGAGAGGTGGTTTTTTTTTTTGTTTTGGTTTGGTTTTTTTAATGATTCTATTCTATCTCTAGTATTCACTTATTTGCTATCCACTTAATTTTTTTAGCAGCTGTCCTAGGGCTAACAGTATATATCTTTAACTTAACACAGTCTACTTTCAAACAATAATAGATCAATTCATGAATAATGTAAGAAACTTACAACTGAATTCTTCCATTTCTCTCCTCCCCCATCCTTCATGCTACTGTTTTCAGGCACTTTATTTCTACATATTTTATTAATGTTACTGAATTGGTTTTCTAATTCTGTTGTAACAAATTATCACAAATCTGGTCGCTTAAAACAACAGAAATTTATTCTTTTATAGTTTGGGAGGTCAGAACTTCAAAGTTAGTCTTCAGTCTTTTGTTTTGTCTGGAGACACCAGGGAGAATTTGTTTCCTTGCCTTTCCAGATTCTAGAAGCTGTCTACATTGTTTGGCTCATGACCTCTTCCTCCACCTTCAAAGTATGGCTCCTTCTTCCAACTACTGTTGCTGTCATCTGATCTTTTTTTAACTTCTACCTCTCTCTTACAAGGAGTTCTGTGATTATATCAACCCCACCCATATCCAGAGTAATCTTCCCATTTCAAGTTCATTAACTTAATAAAAAATGGTAAGTCCCTTTGGAATGTAAGGTGGAATACACAGTTTCCTCGGATTAGGACATAAACTTTTTTAAGGATCCATTATTCAGCTTACTACAGTCAACCCTCTGGTCCTTAAAGGTTCACAACCATTCCAAATATAAAATACATCTACTCTAACCCAAGTTCTTCAAAAACATCTACCCATTGCATCATCATCTCTCAAATCTGCAATCTCACTTAAGTCATATCAGTTCAAAAGTCCCAAATCTCATTATCTTATTCAACAAAATTAGGTATGGATGAGACTTTGCTATAATCCATTCTGGGGCAAAATTTCTTTCCAACTATCAACCTGTGAAACTCAAAAAACAAGAAATCAGTTCCCAAAATACATCAGGACAGGCTTGGTTAATAGTTATAGATATTCAGATAGAGTTTTATTTTTAATCTCAGTACTTAAAAAAATGTTGCCCTATTTTCACCTCATTTTAATAATTTCTGACAAATATTCTATAGTCACTCTCTATGTAAAATGTCTTTTTTCCTGACTAAAATTTTTTCTCTTTATGACTGGTTTTCAGCAATCTAATTATGACATGCTTTGGCATTATTTTCACCTTCTGTTTTGGTTTTAATGAGCTTCTCAGGTCTGTGGTTTTATATTCTGTATGAATTGGGTGTGTGTGGGGGGGCGTAAAACAGCCATTTCTTCAAATATATTTTTGCTACTCTTCCTTCTCAGACTTCTATTGTACATATGTTAGATTGCTTGATACTATGACAAAGTTTAGTGATATTTTTTGGTTTATATCCAATTTTTTTCCCCTGTAATTTAATTTTTGATAGTTGTTGGTTTTGCTTTTTTTTTTTTTTTTTTTGGTTACATCCTAAATTCACATATCTTTTACTCTGCAGGGATTAATATGCTAACATGTTGATAATTCTATTAATGTATTTTTGCAGGTATTTCATTTTTCAATCCCTTGAAGTACTATTTTTTTTTTTTTTACATTTTACATTACCCTAGTCATTATGGCCATATATTCCTATTACTTTTTAAAGATATAAACATATGGAAAATAGGTCTTTTAACACCTTGTCCTATAATTTTATCATCTCTCTCATTTTTCAGTCAGTTTGTATTAATTGATTTACTCCCGGTATGATTCATATTTTTCTGCTTTGCATGTTGGGAATTTTTTAATGGCTAAGGGACAATGTGCATTTTATACTGTCAAGTGATGGATTTTGTTGTATTTCTTTAAACAATGTTTGATTTGGTTTGGAATAAAAAATCTATCACATTCTTTTGAGGCTTCCCCACAATATTTATTATGGTACACTCACCAGGTTTTTATCTAAGACTAATTTAACCCACTACTTATGTATTACCTTTTTAAGGTCTCTTCTGATTCTTCTTGTATTATTAGTTCTTTTGTCTCTGGTTGGTAAGAAAACAAACTACTCCTAGCCTTCTGTGAACCCTGATAATTATTCAGCCTAATGCTTTTGAGTCCTCCTCCCCACCAAATCTCAGGTAAATTCATGATCTTTCTCAGAAATTCCCAAAGAAGCACTAAGCTTCTGTCTCTTTGTCCTTCCTCCAGTATATATTCTTTAGTATTATGTTCACAAATTATAGCCACCTTGGCCTTCCCAGTTCCCAATCTGTCTCTCCAACTTAGAAAGTTTCCTGGCTTTGCTGGGAATCCCCTTCCTTATATTGTATAAGGAAGTTTCCTTACACAAGAAGCTAGGACAATTGGAAGTCTTACCTCATTGGTTTCTCTTTTCCCAGGGATTACCAGTTTATGCTGTTTATTTCCAATGTTTAAATATTGTAATTTGATATATTTTGTTTCATTTTTCAGTTGTTGAAGGTAGGAAGGCAAATCCAGTCCCTTATTTTATTATGGGTAGAAGGAGAAGTCACCTACAAAAATTCCGAATGTATTTTTTTATATAATTATATTTTTACAGGGGTATTTTCATTGTGCATCATCCACAGTAGTAAGCATAAATGAATGTAACATTTATTTTAGGGGTTACATTCTTAGGCCATATTAAAACAGATTTATCCAGAGAGCATAATATTTGTTCAAATAACTACACATTACATTTTTATTCAAACTTACACTCACAATGTCATTTGGAATATCTTGTGCATTCCATTTTTCTAGTGATTTACAAAACCGATTTATGGAATCAATCAATAGAAGAGAGTCCCTTGAGGTTTTAATTTAATACTTTAAAAAATATCTGGTGACCAAATATTTTCACCTTTATTTTTTTTAAAAAACTAGTTTAGGGATAGGGATCATCATATTAAATATTTTTGTTAACTCTGTAATATCTCAGAAATATATAGTAGCATGGAAAAGAATGTACTTAGTCCAATAGTGATTTGTTTTTTTCTCAAAAATGTGCTTTTTAGATAGATTCACTTATATTCTCATTCATTCATTCATTCATTCTTCAATCACTATTCTGGTTTCCCTACTGTGTAGTATGCATCTCTAAAGAAAATGTAAGAATAATACAATTTCAAAAATAAACTCAGTTCAAAAATAAACTCAAAATGGATTAAAGATCTAAATGTGAGACCTGAAACCATAAAACTCCTAGAAGGAAATATATGGAAGTAATCTCTTTGACATCATCTTTAGTAACATTTTTCTAGGTAGGCAACCTCCCTCCGACAAGGGAAACAAAAGGAAAAATAAACTATTGCGACTACACCAAAATAAAAAGCTTTTACACAACAAATAAACCATCAACGAAATGAAAAGGCAACCTATTAAATGAAAGATATTTGCAAATGTTATTTCTGATAAAGGGTTAATATCCTAAACTTATAAAGAACTTATATAAATCAATACTAAAATCCCCCCAAAATAATCCAATTAAAAATGGGCAGAAGACCTGAACAGACATTTTCCCAAAGACATATAGATGACCAATAGACACATGAAAAAATGGTGAACATCAGTAATTATCAGGGAAATGCTAATCAAAACCACAATGAGGTATCACTTCATATCAATCCGAATGGCTAGAATCAAAAAGACATGAAAAAACTATGTTGGGAAGGTTGTAGAAAAAAAGGAATTCTCATGCATTGTTGAGAATACAAATTGGTGCAGCCACTGTGAAAAACAGTTGGATGTTCCTCAAAAAATTAAAAATGGAAATACCATTTCATCCAGTAATTCTACTACTGGGTATTTACCCAAAGAAAATCAAACACTAATTTGAAAAGATATTCACCCCTATGTTTATTGCAGCATTATCTATAATAGCTAAGAAATGGAAGCAACCCCAGTATCCACCAGATGTCATATGTATGTATGTATGTAACATATTACTCAGCCATAAAAAACAAGGAGATCTTGTCATTTGCAACAACATGAATGGAACTAGAGGGTATTATGCTAAGTGAAATAAGTCAGACAAAAAAAGACAAATACCACATGATTTCAATTATATGTAAAACAAACAAACAAAATCAGCAGAAACAGACCCACAAATAAAGAAAAGAACTGAGGGATGCTCGAGGGGAGTGGGGTGGGGGAAAGGCCAAAATAGGTGAATGGCAGAAGGAGGTACAGGCTTCCAGTTATGTAATGAATAATTCAAGGGAGTGAAAGGTACAACACAGGTACAACAATAATATGGTAAATACTGTTTTGTAATAGCATTGTAAAAATATATATATATAATATATATATATAATTTTTAAAATTTAATTATATTTAATTATATCACTCATTTTGAGTGATGTATATCACTAATTTTTATTTTAGGTCTGTTGGTATTAATGATCTGGTGGTCCCATGAGACTTGAAAGCGGTAAAAAAAATGTAAAGGTTTAAATCTTCCTTCCTAGCTATATGGCTTAATCTGATATCTGACTTGATGAAGCTTCACAACATGTTGCAAAAATTGGGAATCTATGACCCTCCAGTTATAGTATTTATGTTAAACTTTCTTTTTTTTTTAAGATTTTATTTTATTTATTCGACAGAGATAGATACAGCCAGCGAGAGAGGGAACACAGCAGGGCGAGTAGGAGAGGAAGAAGCAGGCTCATAGCGGAGGAGCCTGATGTGGGGCTGGATCCCATAACGCCCGATCATGCCCTGAGCCTAAGGCAGACGCTTAACGACTGCGCCACCTAGGCGCCCCTAAACTTTCTTATTTCTAACTGTGGACTTAACCAGTGGTGGTCAGAGGTAGGACCACGATTAAGTGCTGCCTGTAGAAATGTGAACAAACTCCATTTATGTTACCAACTCAGTGGACAGTTCCTTCATAATGGGATACTGATAGTATTTGGGGAAGTACTCTAAATATGTGTGATATTCTGGTTCTGCCAGAAGCCAGTTTGAACATCTGTATATGAAGAAGGTCGTCCCAAGTGAACCCTTCAACTGTCATTTCCTTATCCAAGAATGGAGGATGCAGATATTAATTTGCTATGTGCCTCTAGTTAGAATTTCGTAGTTTTTAACAGTTCTCCAAAGTTATTTTTTAATCTATAAAAGGATCTTTTCTTAGAAATCAATTTGTCTCTGTCCTTAGCACCTCCTTCTCTATTCTCTGACATTCTCCCAAACTATGACTCCTTAATCTCCCTTCCCCTGCTCTTTGTAAGATAATAGAGAAATCTCTTCATGTGGGTTTCATCTAGGATCCTGCTCTACTTTTAAACCATATTGTGTAACATTTTGTTTACTTGAGGCTCTAGGACAGTACCAAGATAATAGCTATTTTCATCCAGTCTATGGAAAATATATGTGCTTATTATCCATGTAAGCATGTCATGGTTTATGTGATAATTTCCTATTTAAAAAAAAAAAAAACCAGGGAATTTCTGTTTTTTTTTTTTAATTACAGTTTTTTTCTGCTCTTGCTTAATGGTACCAAAAATTAATACTTTTGTTGTGTGCCTATTTTATGTCAGGCAATGTGCTTAGTGCTGGGCATATTTTAGCGAACAAACTAAACACAGGCACACAGAGTGTGCTCTGCACACGCAGAGTGTAAAAGATTGATTTGGAAAACTGGCATCAGTGGTTATTTGTGGAAAAATCTAGTTTCTGTACTGCTTCATATAAGCACACTTTAAATAAAAGCACTTAGAAGAATAACACGGAATACCTAAATTTGAAAATAATGTCACCCTAAGAAGCCTATGCAATTTAACTGATATGCAGCATTTGTGAGAGCCAGTTTTTTTTTCCCTTGATAATACTTTTATCAACATAAGGTTAATAAAATTTCAGAATTTAAAAAAAGTACAACTTCAAGCAACTGCTATTTTGGTGTTATAAAAAGAGTATTGGCACTGGCCTACTAAGATCAATGATGTGGTTGAAGAAGTACCTTGCTATACCTCTAGTTAAGTATAATACTATAAAGTTCCTGGAACAAAATTGATGTATCTGAGATGTTATCCAGGATGTACTCTTATGCTATTTTTGCAAGCTGCTTTCATCATACTCAGAAGGATTTGTCAAGATGCTTACCTGTTGTGAAATTCAACATGATTTCTTGAGGGTGCAATCTAAGGCTGACTTATACCATCTCCTCTTAGCACTGCTATATCAATGTCTATATGATTGTAATTCTTTCTGGGCCCCTCTTTATTCAGTGCTTGCTGTACAAAATGTGGGACAACACAAATGCATGTCATGCTCTAAGACTACTGTATGTCATATGTATTTACCAAGAGTTAAAAAAAATGTACAAAATGCATCTTTACATATAAACTCTTTTATCTTAAGCTTTAAATAAAATTTTCATGTTTGTCTGGTTTTCATGAAACTGGGGCAAATAGATTGACCCCATCTATTATTTTTTACACATACTGAGGTGGTTATCTTTTTTAAAAAAATTATTTAAATTCCAGTTAGTTAACATACAGTGTAATATTAGTTTCAGCTGTACAATATAGTGATTCCACACTTCCATACATCACCCAGTGCTCATCACAAGTGAACTCTTACTCCCATCACCTATTTCACCCATCCCCCCATCCTCCTACCATCTAGTACCCATCAGTTTGTTCCCTACGGTTAAGGGTCCATTTCCTGGTTTGCCCCTCTTTCTCTTTTTCCTTTTGTGTTTTTGTTTTGTTTTGTTTTTGGTTTGTTTGTTTCTTAAATCCCAGATATGAGTGAAATCATATGGTATTTGTCTTTCTCTGGCCGAGTTATTTTATATAGCATAATACCAGCCAGCTCCATCCACATTGTTGTAAATGACAAGATTTCATTCTTCTTTATGGCTAATATTCCATTGCATATATATACCACCTCTTTTTTATCCAACCATCAGTCAGTGGATCCTTGGGCTGTTTCCATAACCTGGCTATGTTGTTATATAAACATCAGGATGCATGTATCCCTTTGAATTAGTATTTTTTGTGTTCTTTGGGTAAATACCTACTGGATCAGAGGATAGTTCTATTTTTAACTTTTTGAGGAAACTCCATACTGTTTTCCAGAGTGGCTGTACCAGTCTCCATTCCCACCAACAGTGCAAGAAGGTTCCTCTTTCTCCACATCCTCGCCAACACCTGTTGTTTCTTATATTGTTGATTTCAGCCTTCTGATAGGTGTAAGGTAATATCTCATTGTAGTTCTGATTTGCATTTCCTTGATGATGAGTGATGTTGAGCATCTTTTCATGCGTCTGTTGGCCATCTGGATGTCTTCTTTAGAAAAATGACTATTCATGTCTTCTGCCCATTTTTTAATTGGATTATTTATTTTTTGGTTGTTGAGCTTTGTAAGTTCTTTATATATTTTGGGTATTAACCCTGTATCAGAGATGTCATTTGCAAATATCTTCTCTCATTCCATAGGTTGCCATTTAGTTTTATTATTTAT